>NW_028241749.1:1800000-2027698 GCF_964263255.1 Lissotriton vulgaris | reverse complement strand
GGAAATGGCTGGAACACAGCAGCAGGAAGGAGAATGTGCCAGGAAAAGGAAAATGAAGTTTTCTGAAGCTGAAATTGAGACCCTGATACAGGTGATGGTGCCTAACCACGTTTTGCTATTTGGAAAAAACTCCCTGAAGGTGCCAGAGACCAGGAAAGGAAGGATTTGGGCTGACATACAGGCTAAAGTCAATGCGCTGGGAGTGACACACAGGAGTGTGGAGGTACTACGCAAGTGCTGGTACGACCTGCGCCAGCGCTCCAAAGAAAAGCTAGCTGCCAGGATGGAGCAGTCACAGCTCACCAGTGGAGGGACATCAACTGTGCCAGAATCCACACCTCTGGAGGAACTTGTGGAGGGTACTCTGGTACCAGAGAGTGTGACGGGCGTGGCTGACCTAGACAGCTCGGCCCAACAAGCATCCACACCAGGTAAGAAGCATGCCATCATAACCCAAACCCCACCCACCAGAACCCCAGCAGCGACCTAGAGGGTAGGGGAAGCACATTCAAAGCCAAAGCAGTTACAAAGGCAGTTGCAGCAATGCATTATGGGAGATGTAGTCAAAAGTAAATCTAATTTGTGTTATGCAGCCACGCTAGGCAAATTTGGCATGTGCAGGTCAGGAAAGGGATAAGAATAAGTAATGTATACCCAAACGTTTAGACAATTTATTTTCAAATAGCAAATGAGTACAGAAAATAAATGTGTGCTGTTCTGGTCACAGCACCAGCAACTACACAGCTAACAGGCAGTGGAACAGTGAGGGATCATCCACACTCCGGAGATGCAGGGCAGGAGCCAGATACAGATGGGGAGGACAGCCCTGTCAATCCTCCGAAGAGACAGAGGCGGCACATAGTGAGGCCACTGCCACCATCATCCACTGCCGTGCATTTCCTTGTAGCGATGTTGTGCAGCATGGCACATGCTACCACAATTTTGCAGCATGTTTCTGGGCTGTATTGGAGTGCTCTTACGCTTTTATGAATGCATCGAAATCTGCTCTTCAGTATGCCAAATGATCTTTCAATGGTGCCTCTTGTGCTAATGGGTGCCCGATTGAATCGCCGCTCACCAGCAGTTGGAGGATTGAGGTAAGGTGTCAAGATGAAGTCCCAGACTGCATAGGCACCCTTACCTGTGGTGTGAAATGTAAATGGTTAGTCACTAAAATGCACATGGTAGTCAGTAGTAATGTGCCCTATGTCTGAATGCATTTACCTAGTAAGTATCCCTCGCCAAATTCACCTCTTGAGAGTCTACGGTATAGCCCACTGTGTCGGAAAATAAACGCGTCTGTGTGCTGCCTGGATACTTTGCTACTATGTCAGTTATTATGTTTTTTGCATCACACACCACCTGTATGTTAAGCGAATGGTAGCATTTCCGGTTCCTGAATATGTACTCATTGTGTGAGGGTGGTGAAATAGCGATATGTGTCCCATCGATACATCCTATGACGTGGGGGAATTGGGCAATGTTGTAGAAATCCAGCTTGGTCTGGGCTAGTTCCTGTGGGGTGCTGGGGAAGTGTATGTGGTGTTGCATTCTCTGTACCCTGGCATCGAGGAATGCATGAAAAAAGCGCGACAGGGCACTTTGTGACACCCCTCCTACTGTGGCTGTGACCCCCTGAAAACTACCTGAGGCCAGCAGGTGTAGTGAACACAGGACCTGGATGTGAGTGGGGATGGCTTGTGTCCTGCATGTGGGGTGTTCAAGATAGGGTCTGAGCTCTTCAATTAAATCTAGTATACTGTCTTCCTCCAGTCTGTAGTGGGTGTAATGTCCTCCTCTGTGCGCTGGTAGATGGTGATGCGCTCACGGAATATTCTCTCCTGGCGTCTCCTCCTCTGCGCAGCAGCTCTCAGTCTTCTTCGCCTCGCAATGATGTACAGCCCAGACATAGTGGAAAAGAGTCTGTTGCATTGTGGGATTCCTTATATACTTTGCACCTGGTTACCACCAGCTCCCACTTGGTGGTAATAGCGATTTCTTAAATTGCGATTTTGTTTAATTCGCAATTTGCGATTTTTTGATACATACCATTGCGATTCCTAATTTGCGATTTCATTATTTGCGATTCGCTAACTGCATGATCGCAGAATAAGTAATCACAAGGGAATTCGCAGAATTCTGGCTCACGCAATTTAAGGAATCGGAATTATTGCGATTCCTTAAATTGCAATGTATTTTTCCTTCATACATAGGAAATTGCTAATTTTTGGTTGCAAACGCTATTTTTAGAGATTCACAGCGTTTTCAACCAAAAATTAGCTTCATATATATAGCCCATAGTCCTTTTCCCAAGATACATCCTAGTTCTGATTTAGTAGGTCCTTAGTATCTCAAATAAAAGAAGGTAAAATGGAAACCATGGGAGCCAAAAAGTTGTCAACATATTCTGAAACTTTCTGTTTGTGACCCCAACCTGAAAATAATAAGTCTTCCAGGTGGGATCTTGCCCCCCGTCATGTATCTTTGGAAAAAAAAATGATAAATGGTGTTTGTGATGTATAAACATTCATATTCTTCCTTTGTCAACAGATTTTTTTCAAAAATGTTTTTTCAATTAATACTTCAATTGTCTTTCGGAATTCTGCAAGCAGCTCATTTAGAACACATTTGCAATTATCAGAAATATACAATTGTCTTCTTCAAAGTCATAATCTACATAAAACTTCTAAGAATTGCACATATGGAGAGTCCTGGGATGTTTGGCTTGTGAGGATGCCACAATTTCTTTCTTAACCAGAAAGTCCTGCAGAATTCAAATTTAGTTCAAAACCATAATTCAGTCTTTTGGGTTCAGTCTAGTGCAATTGATGACTCCTGATGATGATTCCCCTAGGGTAGCTAAACTTGATAGAGGCCATAGAAGGGACTCCCATGGGTGGAGACAGAGTTAGGACCTTTGGTGAAGAGACTCAGGAGAAAAGAGCACCAGATGCAACTCAACATTGGGATGTTGCATACTGAGGAGCTAGGCAGATGGCATGAAGGAGCGTTGCCACACTCAGTGAAATGCATAACTGGCTGAAAAGCATGTGAGAGAGGCCCCCAGCAGACATGCAGGAGTACTACCCCTTAAGGATGGAGGCGAGTGGGACTCACAGGCACCTCTGAAAAGGATGGGCCAGCAGGCTGGTGAACTTAAGAGCCTGAGGGGCCAAAAGCTAGGAGAAAGATTTAGCTAGTAGGGTTGAGCAGCAAATAACTTGGCGACTTAGCAAGGATATACAGCCCATCCAGAAACAATTATTACAGACTTGTGGGTATTGGGGTGTTAGACATCCTCCGGAGAAGGGCACCCAGAAATAAATATCTGACTAGCAACTGAGAGCAGCCGTTAGTTGAGGCACAGGACTGCAGCTCCCACAGAAGTAGATAGGACCCCTGAAGATACCAAAGACCATAGTCAGGGCACGCTGAGGCAAAACTAGGGCAAGAAACACGGTTGGCAACATAAAAAGGCAGGTAAAGGGCACTCAGGTTTGAGTGATTGGAGATTTGTGTGTACAGACAACTGGGCCTATAAATGAAAATAACCAGTAATGATAAACAGAGCAGAGCTGTATGCACTGCTGCAGGTCGACCATACTATGAAGGACTGTCCCCCTAAAAATAAGCAAGGACAGACAAAAGGGTACAGAGTGCAGAGGTGAGGGCTGGTCCTTCTAGACTGAACCCCAGAGTCCTGGATTGGGATTCCCTGATATGCTGCAAAGGATATTATGTTGAAAGGACAAGGACGGAGAACAGTTCTCGCATCCAGCTTGAAGGAGCAGTAGAAGTGAAAATTATAAGAGCCTTTTGATGTGGTGAGGGCCAGCCTGCACTTATAAGGGACTTAAGAATGCCAAAGAAATTAAGGCACATGCCAAAATTCTGATCGGTCACAGACAGGCCATAGTGAGGTATAGAAGTGCATCCCCCTCCCCCCAGTTGCAGTGACTTAGGAAACTCCGACAACCTTGTGCAATGTGGGCCCTTGCCCTCTACCTGAAGAATTGAGAAGAAGTAAAAAGCACCGCAATATCAAAGTCCTGCTCCAACAAGGAATGTCCCCAATATTTGAAGGACCGTCCCACCTCATAAAGCAGAAAGACGGAGACACAAAGATTTGAAAGCTCTAAACCCTAAGGAGGATGAAATTATCACCAAAAGCTACATGAAAGAGTTCTTTCAAGAGATACATTTGGCAGTTAGAATCCATTTTAACCCCTTCCATGCTCATGACGAGCTCAGCTCGTCATGATGCGCGGTTGAGCTGTGCTGATGACGAGCTGAGCTCGTCATGAACAATGGGAACTCTATGAGTTCAGCAACGGGGGGGAAAACACCTAGCAGCCAAGGTGTTAAAGAAGCACTGAAGTAGGTGAGGAAGTATCCAGAGAAACTATTAAACAGGTCAACATACTGGAGACCGTGATGGACAAAAGAACTGATGAAATGGAAGATTAGAAAGCACATATAATGATACTGGATGCTCATGACACCTTCTTAACCCCTTCCATTTATTTATTATTTATTTATTTAAAGGTTTTGTAGATCGCGTAGTAACCCTAGAGCATCCCAGCGCTAAACCTGAGTCTCCTGTGGTTTCAGCAGAGGAGGGGATTATGGGTGAGGAAAAAGGAGGGTTTTTAGTGATTTCCTGAACTGGAGGAGATTGGGTTCTGTCCTCAGTCTTCGTGGGAGGTTGTTCCAGTGTTTGGCCTTGTGGACCGAGAAGCGGCGGCCACCGGCCCTGGCTTTTTTAACTCTGGGGACTGTGATGAGATTTTCTCCGCTGGACCGGAGGGCCCTTTCCGCTTTGTAGGGGATAATGAATTCCTTGAGGAGAGGGGGGCCGTTGTTATTAAGGGTTTTGTGGGCAAGACAGAGAGCCTTGAAGGCAACCCTTTCTCTGACTGGGAGCCAGTGGAGAGACTTGAGAGCTGGCTTAGCCGAGGCTCTTGCGGGTGTGTCAGTGAGCAGGCGGGCTGCGGCGTTTTGGACTTTCTGCAAGGTGTTGAGGGTGGCTTCGGGAGCTCCCAGGTAGATTGCGTTGCAGTAGTCCAGTCTCGCCAGGATGAGGCCCTGAATCAGGAGTTTCTTGGCGTTCGCAGGGAGCAAGGGGAAGATCTTTCTACAGGCACTGAGAACTCCGAAGCATGTTCCTGCCGTCTTTTTTGCCTGTGTCCTGAAGCTCAGGTCTTTTTCGATCCAAACGCCTAGGCTTTTGACCTCTTCCTTGGGAGCGGGGGGATCACCCAAGCAGTTGGGCCAGAGGTGAGGCGGCAAGGAGGACACTATGTGGCCAAACATCAGTATCTCGGTCTTTGAGCCGTTTAGCTTTAGTGAGGAGAGGTTCATCCAGCGGTGGACTTCGGTGAGACAACTGTGAAGGTCAGAGGGGGAGTGGTGGGGGTGTGAGAGGGTTACCACCAGCTGGGTGTCGTCGGCGTAGTTGATGATTGATACGCCGAACGGACTGACCAATTTCTCCAGTGGGGCCATGTATACGTTGAATAACGTAGGGCTCAAGGATGAGCCCTGCGGTACTCCACAGCGGAGGGGGATAACTGGTGAGTGGCTGTCGTTCTCCCAGACTTGCAAGGAACGGCCTGCTAGAAAGGATTTTAGCCACTTCCGGCCCGTACCCCTTACTCCGATTTCTCCCAGTCGTTGGATTAAGGTGAGATGGTCCACAGTGTCGAAGGCCGCACTGAGGTCCAGGAGGATCACTGCCACTGATCCTCCCGTGTCCAGAATGCTTCTGGCCTTCTCCACTGCTGCCAGGAGGGCGATGTCAGTGCCCTGGCCTGGACGAAACCCTGTCTGGGAGACCCCTGGTAGGTTGTTGCTCTCCAGGAATAGTGACAGTTGTTTGTTCACTAACTTTTCCTTGATCTTACTATTTCCTGGGAGAAGGGAGATGGGTCTGTAATTGGAGAGGTCATGTGGGTCCAAAGAGGGTTTTTTTAGTAGGCCTTTGACCGCTGCCGCTTTCCAGCTGGGGGGAACTATGCCCTGCGAGAGGGAGGAGTTGATCAGTGCCGTGAGGGGGGGGGATGATGGTGCTGGTCACTTTTTTCAAGAAGCGGAGGGGTGCGGGGTCGAGGGGGGACCCACTTTTGATTGAGGCCAGAGTTGCCACAACCTCTTCCGTGGTGACTGGACCAAAGGCGTCCAGGGAAGGTGAGGGGCTGGTAGGATCCCAATCCGTGTGACCCGGTTCGGAGGGGGGAATGGCCACGAGAATTTTTTGTATTTTCTCGTCAAAGAAGGTAGCAAGGTTAGTACATTTGCTTTCCGCTTCTTTGGGGTCGAGTGGTTTGAGAGGGGGGTCAGGGGGGTGAAGGAGTTCTTTAAGAACGGCAAAGGTTTCGTGGGCCAAGCATGCAGCGTTTTTGATTCTGCTCTCGTAGAATGCGATTTTGGTGTTACGTAGCTCCTTTTTGTAGGCATTTACGGAGGTACGGAATGTATCTTTTTTCTCTGCTGTTTTGTCCTTCCTCCAAAGGCATTCGTTCCTCTTGCAAGCCTTCCGCAGAAGGTTAAGTTCGGGGGTGTACCAGGGGGATGGGTTGACTCTCTTGGTGCGTTTCAGAGAGCTGGTTTTTGGCAGGATGGCATCAAGAGATTGGGTGAATTCCTTGTCCGCGGCTATGGGGTCTTGAGAGGGGAGGGGAACGTTCTCCCTTAGTTTGGCTGCCCATTCGTCTGGGTCCAATTTATGCCATCGTCTAGTAAGGGTTCTGATTTTGGGGGGTTGAGGGGGCGGAATGGTGATAGCCCATACAAAGGGGACCAGGAAGTGGTCGGTCCAAGGGAGGGGGACGTGATCTTGGGTTTTCAGGTCTGGGATGTTTGTAAATATGGGGTCGAGCAGTTGCCCTCTTTCATGAGTGGCCTGTGGATTTTTTAGGTCAAGGCCGGTGGAGGTGATGTCCTGTAGCAGTTCTGTTGCCTGCTTGTCGACCGAGTCCAAGAAGTGGACATTGAGGTCCCCCAGTAGAAGGTAGTTGGAGGAGGACGTACACTCAATGGAGATCTGATCGATGATTTTGCTTGGAAATTCCGCCAGGTGGCCCGGGGGGCGGTATACCAGCATTCCCGTTAACGAGGTAACTGGGGAAATTTGTATGGCGAAGTGACAGCTTTCGCATCCCTTGATGTTGCCGTCTGAGGATCTGCAGGTAAAGACGTCTTTGTAAATTATGGCTAGTCCACCTCCTCTACCCTCTGGTCTGTTCAGCGAGCACATAAGGTACCCGGGAGGGAGTGCGAGGACTATGTCAGGGCCGTTGCTGGAAGTGAGCCAAGTTTCAGTTAGAAACAGGATATCTGTGGCGTGGTTTCCAATTAGGAGGTTGATTTCGTGCGCGTGCTTCACGAGCGACCTGCAATTGAGTAGGCCTAGTTGAAGTCCACTGGGAGCCGGATCCGACCCGGCAGGGTTGCAGAGGTTGCATCTACTGAATGGGTTGTCGCCCGTCAGGGTGCGCGTGCAGGCTGGGTGTTTCTGGGTTTTTAAGGCTAGAAGCTTGTCCTGGGAGTATGTCAGGTTGTTCCTGGCGAAAATGGGCATAGTGGTAGGGCCTGGGGCCGGCTGGGCCCGGACGGGCCCAGACGGGCTTGCCTTTGGCACTCCTTCGGCCCGCTGACGGCGCGCCCGCTGCGCCCGTCCGCTGCGCGTACGGTGGAGGCACATATTTTTATGCAGGGAAGAGGACGTGGGGGGGTGTGGCCTGGAAAAGTGGGCGTGGCCTGTGAGCAGGCTCGCTCGCTGATGGCGGTGCTAGCAGTTTCCTACCCCGTGGCAGCGTTCAGATCGGCTGCACGGGTAATTAGTAACAGGATGAGTGCCCCAACCAGCCTGGCAGGTGAGGGAAAGAAGCGTAAATTATTAAAATCAATTCACACCCAATATTTTTAAAAACGATCAAATTTCCAACAGAGCTCCCGGCTGTGCCTCAGGAGTACAGATTCTGGGAAGGGCTGGGCGTCGGCGCGTTATATAGTAAAAGGGGGCGTGGCCTGGAAAAGTGGGCGTGGCCTTGAGCAGGCTCGCTCGCTGATGGCGGTGCTAGCAGTTTCCTACCCCGTGGCAGCGTTCAGATCGGCTGCACGGGTAATTAGTAACAGGATGAGTGCCCCAACCAGCCTGGCAGGTGAGGGAAAGAAGCGTAAATTATTAAAATCAATTCACACCCAATATTTTTAAAAACGATCAAATTTCCAACAGAGCTCCCGGCTGTGCCTCTGGAGTACAGATTCCGGGAAGGGCTGGGCGTTGGCGCGTTATATAGTCAAAGGGGGCGTGGCCTGGAAAAGGGGGCGTGGCCTGTGAGCAGGCTCGCTCGCTGATGGCGGTGCTAGCAGTTTCCTACCCCGTGGCAGCGTTCAGATCGGCTGCACAGGTAATTAGTAACAGGATGAGTGCCCCAACCAGCCTGGCAGGTGAGGGAAAGAAGCGTAAATTAATAAAATCAATTCACACACAATATTTTTTAAAACGATCAAATTTCCAACAGAGCTCCCGGCTGTGCCTCAGGAGTACAGATTCCATGCTCAGGACGAGCTCAGCTCATCATGCAGCACAGTGCTCGTGTGCTCATGACAAGCTGAGCTCGTCATGACCACACCCACTAGCATTATGGCCCAGCACAGGAGGGGAATCCTGCATGCAGCGATGTGGTTAAGAGTTAGAAGACTGATCCAGATCAATCAACCTTTGCATCAGAGGATTTCCCAAGAGGACTAAGGGCAAATACACAACAAGCATTGGAAATGCAATAGGTCTCACATTTGCTTAAATTAAAGCTATTTGCATTGTAGATGACAATCTTTTTTACCCATATGTTGTGGACTGAATGTATGTGGTGTGTAGTGGAATTGTGTGGGTTGGCCTGGAATTGTTAGTTGTGGGATTGTGTGGTGTTGAGTGGATTTGTGCAGTGGAATTATATTGATAGTAATTGGATGGCAATGAGTGTACAGTAATTATGTGGAGGGGGATTGTGTGTTATGGAGTGAAATTATTTGAAATGGTATATTGTGGAGTGGTATGTAGTGAAGTTTATTTACGTGGTGGGTTTATTTTTGTGGCATTACGTGGAATTTTGTGGATTGAATGCATGTAGTGTGTTGTGTAATAGTGTTTAGTTGAATTATGTGTTTTGGTGTTGAATTATGTGGTGCGGATTGGAAGTGTGTGTAGTTGAATTGTGTGACGTGGAACTGTGTGGATAGCGTTGCCTTTTTTGTTGACAAAAATAAAACAAATACATGGGAGATCTGTGTCTGTGTATTAAAAAAAAACGACCACTAGACATTATCCAGACAGCAAACTATAAACTGGACAAAAAGAAAAATAGATTATCTTCTCTGCCTATGCCCATATACTACAACATCAGATGCCCCAACCTCCTGCATTTTAGAAGGACAGACCTCTTGCAGCAGTACATTTTATTTTGCATCAGGCACATATTTTTGGGCTCGATGAACACCATGCCAAAATGTGCAATACTGACTCCCACTCTTCTCTAGGGACGAGAAATCCCTTTATTAAGTTAACACAGTTTTCGGCCCTCATAAATAAACACAACTTAATACTAAAACAGAAATACTCCATAATACTAACCTTAATCAGACACAAAGAACAATTATTAGTGAAACTATAAATCTCTCTAATTCAGAGCCACAGTGGATTTATTTTGTAAACTACAATGTGGAAGGGGTATACAGTGCAGGTTCACAATAAAATACATTATCAGCTGACAAAACCACAACATTCTGTGGTACCATATGGAAATAAATTGAATTGAAAAATGCGCTGGACCTACAGTTAGCCAGTTAGATATTCTTTTAGCAGCGGAATCTATGGTTAAAATACATTTTGAGGTTTCTTCCTACTTTTTGTTTCAGAAATTAGCATGTCACAGAGTCCTGACACAATTATTTGGCCTTTTACCAAAGTATAGACAAAGCCAACACAAACTGATTGGAAAACCTGTTTCACTGAATTAACACCTGGAAAGAACAGGATTGTGTTGAGATGTATTATACTCCATGTTTGTTCACGTTAGGGACAGGCAGTAAGTAATTTGCCAATTAGAAACAATTACATAACGTTACCATGCTAATAAGAATCTGGAAAAATATTCAATATTAACATAGATTCAGTGGAATACTTGCACCACTATTTAGTCCAGAAAAGTCAAATAAAATAGCTGCCTCATATGAAACAGAATTACGATCCGCTTGTAAAGAATTCCCACCTGAAATCTCAGAAAATGTTTGACGTACTTATTGCAGACAGGATAAACGCGTAGCTGCAGCGCGGTTTTATATAATATGCCGACACATTAATGCAGCTGAATAAAGAAAATCAAGCGCATTGCTTTGGAGTTGCAAGTGGTGATTTGAAACCCTCAATGTCTAATGGGTCTTAGCATGAGTTACAGCAGCTTTCAGGGCACTGACCTGAAAGACAAGTGCTGCTGAGATAGCAGCCGGAAACGACATTTGTTATAGATGGCATACAAAGTGCACTTGTCCTCACCACCATTCACACCACTCTCTCATAGAGACACCTGAGTCAGCTTTTGTCTTCACAGTGTATACATTTATTAAATTACATTTCTGGCCAATTACTCCATCGGCCTCTCTTTACTTATTTGTGAACATCCTTTGATATACTTTGCTTAGAAACACCACAGCACTCCAAATAAATGTCAAGATTATACATTACCATTGTATTTACAACACGCTCTCCACGGATCCTTTTGCTTGACCTTCGGGCTGTGCCAGCAGGCCACAACCAAGATAGCCTGCTCTCCTTAGGCTGACCGCCCTCCGGTCAACAGAGCCGCAGGTTAATAATCTGCCACCACTTGTGACAACCACAGGCTTCCTGTTTAGAGCCAGAGAATCCAGAGCCATCAGCAGGTCAGCCCCATCTCTCGCCAGCCCGGAGCCCCTGATAGACTTCAAGACCTGTTCTGGGGCACAAAATTGCAACGCTTACTGCCGGACTCGACCCCCCCCCCCCCGCAATCGAACGCTTCCGCGATGGCTCCTAAAACAGTCTGTATGAACAAATCGCTACCCGCTTTGGACAAATGTACCCCATCCGCAGCATACAGTTCTAGCCTTGATATTTGTATCAACTTGTGCCTTATGGTCCGTATGCTTGATTTCTTTAGGATCTCCACCACTGACTGATTTAATCTCCTCACTGACTTGTTCACTGCCTTGGGAGGCGCTGCCTTGTCTCCAAGGTAAACACAGGTGAAGTGAATCCATGCCTGCTGCAGCGCCGGAGCGTCAATAACGACAGCACAGCCCATTCCCGCAGGAGGAATCAACAGCAATTCGCAGGCACCCAGCTCAGCGGCATGAATCAGAGGCGCTGTGCGCTGAGATTCCCGGACCCGCAGTGCATCCGACTGATGTCTAGGCGCAGAGCTGAAAAGATCACAGCTATAAAAGGGAATATGCATGTGATACTTATAGCCCCTTATGGACATTTAATGACACCCAGCTAATTATAGAGGGAAGTGTGCAGCTGAAGTTACTCTCGTGAACGCCAGATTACTTTTAATGACTCCAGCTCTCATAAAGTATCTGGCCACCTTTGTAATTCTAAACCGAGCAACCTATAACATGTTATTTTCAAATAATTTTGTTGTCTGTGTGGATTTGGAATAAGAAAACTCAAACATTGTGTATTGATGCCGCATTTAGAAACGTCAGTTTTACCTTATATTTGTATCTACATCCAACAGAGATATTGCTTGTTATTGGCATCCACCCATCAAAGAGTGACTGAATGAGTAACAAGTGTGCCTGATCAACTGTTACTCTTTAGGCAGGAGATTGACTACTTGAGTTATGAGCACTGTTCCCAAGAAGCCGCGCGGCCGAGCGCGCGCGCACTTCTCTACCCCCGAGCGCGCAGTCCCATGTTTGGAGCGCGCACAGAGGGCACAGAGGGCACAGAGGGCACATCCTGCGAGAGTATTCGCGCCGCCGCCGCTTTTAAAAGGCGCGCGGCGCGAAAATCGGGCATTTCCAAATTGCAGAAGACGGCGGCGAAAGGAGCGAAGGTGTTTCCTTTGACCATTTGGTGTCTGCTTTAAGTATTTCCCTGAAGCGCCTTTCCTTGTATTGTTTTTGTAGTAACGAGAGGCTGCGGGGGAGATGGAGTGCTTTATTTAAGAATCCATGTCAATTGCAGCCCCTTCACGAGCGGCGATTAACATGGATATTTAAATAAAAGCACTCCATCTCTCCCGCAGCCTCGCGTTACTACAAAAACAATACAGCACGTTTAAAAACACTGCGTGTATTTCTAGGCTAATCTACCTTGTTTGCAGACTTGCTGTATTGGTTTTGTAGTAACACGAGGCTGCAGGGGTGATGGAGTGCTTTATTTAAATATCCATGTTAATCGCCGCTCGTGAAGGGGCTGCAATTAACATGGATTCTTAAATAAAGCACTCCATCTCCCCCGCAGCCTCGCGTTACTACAAAAACAATACAGCAAGTCTGCAAACAAGGCAGATTAGCCTAGAAATACACGCAGTGTTTTTAAAGTGACTGTATTGGTTTGGCAATAACACGAGGCTGCGGGGGAGATGGAGTGCTATTATTTAATTAGCCATATTAATCGCCGCTGTATCCCATGCTTTCTGAAAACTTAAGAAAGATTATTTTGAAATAAAAATTTTTTTTATTGGTAATAAACCTCTGCTCATGGTTCCAGTTACAGCTCAAGTGATGTACACGGATCTCGGGACAGATAGAGCAGTAGTCAGGGTAAATGAGGAGATTGGGGACTTTGCTTCTCTGACTGAAACAGCAAAACCCGTTTGAAAATTGTGCAAGTGGTCAACAGTTCCTGAATCGCTCCTGTGAGCTCACACAGGTTTCCGTGCTTCACTGGCAGTGGCAGGGTCGGGTACAAAGTGGGCTCACAAAATAATGATGCAGACACTGACTATTCTCATCACCTCATTCAATGAAAATAGAAGTGGGGCTCCCCTCCTCCTGTGCAGCAGTTGGGTGGCCCCGTGTCCTGTGGTGGCACTGACCTCATGAAGCCCTACGGAGCTGGGCTGCTTAACTCTTTTTGATGTTTCCTTCTTTGACAACTGAGGAAACTGAATTGTTTTGGAGGAAACATTCTGTTTGCTTTTGACTCTCTGAAACATGGGAAACACTTTCTAGTAATGGACGCATTAGTCCCCTGAGCCCTCAGACCCCTACTATCCGAGCATCTGAAAAGGGCTCTAATTTTATTCTGTGAGTTCAAAACCTGTGTTTTCGGCAATTCGCAGACCTTCCAACTGCAAATAACTTTGCACATTGGGCTCCTAGTTCCTCAGCCCATCATTTTAGGGGGAGAGTTATGAACTTATCAAATCAATTTTAGGGGGTGAATTATGAATTTCTCAAATCATTTCCGCTTTCTTTTTTTTCAAGTTTTTATTTGCATTTAACAACACAAAATCAAGGGCAACACTATCCTTTAGGAAACGAGGTATTACAGTAAATTAAGATTGTTCTCACTATGCCACTGGCCAGTCTGTCGTGTTTGTGCCATTACTCCTAATTTGTTTGTCATATGCCTAAAACAAACATTAAACTCCCCATTTCCCAACTATCGCCTGAAATCTGACAACTTATGCACATTTACCTCTACTCATTTCCTGACTTTTAGTAACCAGTCATCAGCTACTCAGTACAACAGATGAAGGTTTACGTAAAAGAAAAAAAAAGCTATACTACATTTTTGATGCAACTAGAATCATTCACCGCCCGCAGGTTTGACCTGCCAGAATCGATATGAGGAAACTTAGGGTGTCATCTTTGGCTCATGACTTAATCTAATGCTCATATATAAGTAGTATCTCCGTGTTCTAGAGGTAGTTGTATCCTTTCCAATGCAGAATTATTATTTTTTCTGGCAACTGCTCGATTACAGAATCTATGCTCTATGGGGTGTAGCATTCAACTTCCTTAGAGGGGCACTGATCTGCCATTATAGCAAGGTTCTGCTAATTGATTACTACTCCAATTTCGATTTTGATCCTTCAACCCAGTTTGGCATCTTCTTAATAAACTTCGCTTTTATACAGCGGACCTCTCCAGTTATGAACATCTTCAGTTCCAGCATTAAATCTACCTTCCGCAATATGATGGCATTGGACGGTAGGTTTAATGCGCGGCAGTCATGTAGTAACAAGAACCCGATGATTCAATGAACCAGGGGAGCTCTTATGTTCTTCCACAGTCGTTCTCAGTTGTTGAAAGCCATTCATTCCCTCACACTGGAGTTAAAATAAGTCTGTGACTTATATTGTATGTTAAGTCCTATAAGACTGTGTTTGCATAGCCTTTCTCTGTGTTCTGGAGGAATGTGGAACACAGTCAGTTCTGGTGTTCCAGGTTCCGTCTGCGGCAGTAATGAAATGTAGGGTCTTTAGCGTTCTCCGGTATTGGGCACAACCGCACCTCTCTTAACAACCCCCAAGAGGAATGGTATTGCTGAGAGGGCCAACTGGGAGGCTAAAGGTACCATTCAGATGGTGGTGGCGTGTGGGCGAGATGTCTTTGGTATGGTACTCATGCCATTAAAGGATGTTAGAGGCACTTCGCATCACACACACATTACACATAGACAATCAAACATACGTGTGTAAATCAGCGTATAGGAAATGCTTATCCAATTTTCAAACCGGCCTTAAGACCCTTAACGTGGCGCTGCATGTGTGAAAATGCACCATCTTTTCACTTTTTTAAGTAAACATTTAGAGTGACATTTGGGGCTGCACACGCGCGTGGTCTGGTTCTTGGCGCACATAGCCTTGGTTGCAGTGCACGGAGACCTTCCACTGCCGCACACAGAGGAAAATAATTAGAGGGAACATTGGTTATGAGTGAATGAATTAGAGAGTGAACGTGCAAATTTGTCTTGAATTGAGTGAATGAGTCAGTGAATGGGTGAGTATGGTAGTAGGTGAGTGAGTTGTCAGCGAGTGGCTAGGTAGATGAGTGACTGGATCAATGATCAAAAGTGCTCGGCCGGCCCCCTGGGGGTGCGACTGAGCTCTTTGGCGGGGCCGGTTTTCGGCCGATTTTGTTACGGCGCCGCTTTTGCAGCTATGCGGGGGATTGCCCGGTGCCCGCAATGGCCAGTCCGGGCCTGGTCGCTGGGAACTTTTTATGAAAAAGAGAGAGAGATAGATGGTGTGGGTTACTTGCATAAATCTTTCTTTGGAGACCATACAAGCAGCTGTAGGCAATCAGTGCTGATTGCAGAAGTATTGTATTGGAATGTAATATTTATATAGCGCTTACTACCCCCGGGTTGGGCACTGATACCGCCTTAGCTGCACTTTAGGGAGGTGGAGGTTGGCAGTCACAAGCTAAGCGGAGCTCTCAGCACTGCATATAAGCAGCAGCTGAGCAGCTCCTGCCAATCTTTTTACATTTTTTTCTTGGGAGAAGGACCCAACCTGGACCCTGCGTTTGTCCATTAAGCTTGCTCACTGCGTTCGCAACAAAAGTCATGCCCAACATTTACGCCGCACCACTTTCATATGTCACCAGTCGCCACTGAAGATACCCCTCGAATATTATGGCTCAGCCTGAATACTGCAGTGCCTCACTCTCCCTCCTGAGGGTTCCTTGTCTTTTATAAAGCGCTTTTCACTTCCCCACTGTGCTGTGTTGCAGCAAAGTCCACCACCCCTGCGAATTCAAGTAACTAAATTCAAAATTCAGTCAGGTTCAACGGTTCTCTCCATTCCAGTGCATCATCGAGACCCCTATATCATTCCTTCATGTGGCTGCTCGCTTGTTTTCACTGTTGTTTTAAGCGCAGTTCTTGAATATCTGGCTGTTTCTGCACTCTAAGCATTTATCAAACGCCATCGCTCTCCTGTAAAATCCACTTAGCATCAGATGTGATGACAGATCAGGCTTCATCATTCCACAAGCAGTGTATTTAAGTGTTGACAAAATACACAAAGAATGGAAACCAAGGGGAAGAAAATCAAAGCAGGTGCTTACGAGCACAGCTGTGTGACAGCAAAATAACAGGGCTCGGAGGAGTGCTGAAATGACATGAAGTGAACTGAAGGGGTTGGATGTTGCCCGCCATGCGAAGCTTCAGTAACCAAGTCCTTTGTCTTTGGGAGCGAGTAGGCTGGACGCTTCACATTAAGGTGAAGCGTCCAGATTGGTAGGCACTCATTTGAACTCGTTTGAAGTTTGGTGGGCTGGCTACCCAATGGCTGGCCAGGTGGGTGGAGCAGACTTTTGACAGTATTGTGTAAAGGCAGTGCTTTAAATGGAAAAAATAAGTGCAGGTACTCATTCAAATGAGCGTGAGGTGTGGCAAGTGGGCGGGGCTAGGGGTGGGGAAACAGGAAGATATAATCATACATAATAACTACTGTACCAGTTGCAGCACATATCAAATCACATGAGAATTGCATTTGTCAACAAAACAGATTAACTCATCACACAAAATGAAAGCCAAACAGGATGATATGTTAACATTTCCTTGCTTTGGAATATTTGTTGCTTCTTAATGCCATTCTGTTATTTGTTGTTGTTTGGCACAACACAATAACTTCTCAAGCATGCACCCACAAACACACACACACACACACACACACCCACCCACACACACACACACAGAAAGAAACAAGCACAAATGTACACAAAAGCATTCCACAAAGTCCCCTTAAAATATCTCCTGAGCGTGTTCTAATTCTCTCCCTCTTTCTCACACAGAAGAACAGGCACACACAAGCAGGCAAGCACACAGCCATATGCAAACACTCACACAAAGTCTTGGTGGTACTAAAGCCATTTTAAACTCCTTACCTCCCATGGATTTTTTAATAGTCGCTGTCAGCATGCTGCCTCCTTCCTGTGTTTGCACAAATCCACACAATAGTGTGAATGTGATTAACAGCACAGGGCCTAATGGGGCCTCAACTGTCAAACACAGTGTGATGGTGAAAACGGGCATCATACAAAAAAATGCCCCGCATGCCCCGCACTGTTTCTTCCTGAGCATTCGTTCCTGCCCCTTCCTTTAATGTCTTCAGTGCCCAATCAACTCCTTTCTCCTTCGTGAACTCCAGCAGCTCCGTCAAAGCCAGATAATCATCTTTCTTAGCCTGGGCCCCCTTGCCCTTCTTTGCACGTCTTGGTGGCATTCTGTGCTTAATAAAACAGAAAAGTGTTAGTACTTCCCAATTTAAACGTCCCCCATTGTAGTATGGAACATGCAACAAAATGGCCATTCTTCCATGAGCTTTTACCCGCATTAGACCTCCCTTTACATCCCCTTATCCCGTGTTCCTAGACCTGCGCTCTTGCGCCCCCTTCTTTTATAGTTAATAATTAACACCGTCCTACTTTTGGTTAAATAGCTGAGTGATGGTACTAACAACGTAACCACGTGACTGACCCCCATTTATTCGTGCTCCCCTTTGCACTGATTCTTCTCCTGTCTTGCACGTACACATGTTTAAGCGTGAATATAACCCCTTTGTTCCGTACTGTATATCGTTACCGGAGTTTAGACTTGTGCTCTGGCTTTGCGGCGACCATCGCAGTTCTCCCAAAATATACTCCCATTTCAACAACGATCCTTCATCACCCGCGTCCATTCCTGTGCGAGATTAACCCCCCCAGAGGTTGTCATTAACGGCGAGTACGCCGTGACTATCTTTAGACTCAATACGGGCTCAGGCGCAAAACGTTGCTCATACAACCACAGCTCAGCGATCCAGTACGCCTCAAACTTACAGCCCTTACAGCACGCACACCGCGACTGCCATAAACTGCACCATGCGTTGCACGTACATGCTCCCGACACCCGCCTTCATGCGACTCACACCGCTCGAACCCGACATCATGTTTGCTGTAACCATCCTTATACTCGCCGCACACAAGCACCCGCATGCGGAGCCCCCTTGGAGACTCAACTTGAACCCGTTCCCACTCGACTCGCTTCATGTGCGCACCGATATGCCCACAATCGCAGAATCTATCTCTCCCCCCCAAATGAACACTGTGAGGCCCGCTCACCTGCCCTTAGAGTCGCCCGAAAGTTCTTCACGTCCGCCGATGCCGCACGCGGTCCAGCTGTAACTTCCGATGCGACCTCCGACCTCGAGCAGGAGAGTGGACAAAAGAGGGCGTGGCTACTGCCTCTCTGCCTTTTAAACCTCGAGCCAGTGCTAATTACTTCTGGGGTCAGCCTGCCTTTCCCGACGCACGTCCGGTCTAACGGTTGGTGTCCCCTTCCCGGGTCACAAGACCCGGAAGGGATTCCTACACTGTCCGTCCCTTTGTTACCACTAACGGCGCCATGCCCCCTAGGTGGGGTGGCGCCCTTCATTCTGTCATTCCAAATGCAAGTCTCATATGCGGCGAAGCAGAACCATGTAGGTCAATGAGCATTTTAGTGCCAAGTGGGTGTTTTTTTCTAAATGTTAGTGAATGCTGGTAAACTTTTGTGTTGCAGGCAGAGGAACCAACTTGAGGGAGAAACAAAAGGCATACTTAAATATTTATATAGAAAATAGTTCTAGTTCCCCATGCCCACTCTCATTGCAGCAGAGCTTTCGTAAAAAACAAATAAACATAACGCGGCTCAGCCTGGATTGTGATCAACTGAAGGGTTAAGGTGTGCAGCATTTAAAACAGAATAAACAGACATGGTTCGAAGCGGTTCACCGTATGGAAGGTTTAAGCCGGAGGGGCGGGGGGTAAGCAGCGTTTTGGGAGGGTGTTGCAGGGACGGATGGAAACTAGCAACAATTTCCTTGCTTGCACAAGGGTCCTTGGCACACTAGCTATGTCACTGTTGTGCCAAGCTGTTGACGCTACTTTGCAAGACTGCTATAAAAACTGCTTTATTCTTTTTTCTTTTTTGTACAAGAAAATAAGTACGACAGTCAATATGGAACTGGTTTAATTATTAAAACAAGAAATACGCATTCTATAACTGCCAGTTGTAGCCTAGAAACAGATTCCGCTCTGCCCCCACTCCTTCCCCGCTGCATGCCGGTTGTGGATACCTGCTACCTCGCTCTCCTGTTGGCAGAGGAAAGCGGTAGCAAGGTCCTCCTTGGGGATCCCGTTTCCCACCTCACTGAGCAAAAAACTCAGCTCATGGTGAGCAGTGCTGCCTCTGGCACTACGGGTGAGAGTGCAGGCCACACAGAGAAGGCAACCTGCATGGAGAGCAGCAAAAACACAACACTGCTCATCCGGCCTTAGCAACAAAGAAAGTGGACTTCCCTTGGTTGCTCTCTGCCACGGAAAAGGAGAAAATAATCCGGTGTCCAGCATAACAAATACTGGGTTGACCGGTGCTGCTTGCTTCCAAACGGAAGT
Source organism: Lissotriton vulgaris (assembly GCF_964263255.1). NCBI lineage: Eukaryota > Metazoa > Chordata > Amphibia > Caudata > Salamandridae > Lissotriton > Lissotriton vulgaris. Next base: position 2,008,276 of record NW_028241749.1, on the reverse strand, counting down.
GATATACCGGGAGCACAGGCCTATAAAGAGCCTGGAAACAAGAGCAATAGAATTGTTAACCAAGGGCAAGCAGCAGCTCTAATTACACTCCGTAGAGTGATTAAAGCACCTGCGCACTGATGCTTGACCTGAAAAAGGCGCGGAGCCTTCTTGAGGTCATCTTGGAGAGGTCGGGGGAGAGCTCATTCAAATTTAGAGTGGACAGGATGGTATAGGAAAGCCCTAGATTGTGAGACTTCTGGACATCCTAGTATGGGCACACCATTTCAAAGACATAGAGCAGGTGTTTGCAGGGGGCTGTAAAAGAGTTAAAGATCTTTTAAAGGAGCAAATTATAGTTCTTCATGACTTCCAGGTAAACATTACAAAAATTATAGCTTTAGACCTGTGACATAATTCCTGATCAGTCATGAAGTCAGATAAACATGGGGGACGCCTTCAGTATCATCTTCGACTGGCAGGACAAGCAGTGGCCAACAAAATTGGTCACCAAATCTTTCACCGTCTAGACTCTAGAGAATAAACCCAACGAAGAGGGACATAAGTGAAACAAATGGCCGGATTGGTTAGAATCCAGACTAGAGTAAAGATGTTCGAATCAATGCAGCCGGGCCCTAGGATGAAAGAGACATGCCATTTTTTTAACTAGCTTTAGAACACCCTCAAAGTCAACTCAGAGCTGCCCAGGGGCACAGTAGATGCATCAGATTCTGAAGATGGACATGGACAAGGCCTTCCAGAACATGAAAAGTTAGATGCTTAAACTGGTATATAAAAGAAATTAAACAAATGGAGGTTAAGGGGTGAGAGAATCTTGCATTGTTAAGAATAAACGCTGTGGCAGGACAGGCCAACTCGGACCAACACAAGTATATCCACTCTTTTAATATAGGACACAACTGTGAGACAGCTATCATCCAAAATACTGATTTTGATAGACTTTTGCACAAATGACATTAGAGAATTGCTAACTGTTAAAATTCTGAGTCAGTACTGGATTAAGGAGAGGGCACTATATATTGGGGTAGAGTCGAGACAACTACTACTATACCGCAGGGGCAATTGATACCGTAAATGACATGAAGGAACATAAAACACTGTATCCTAGAGCATACCCATATAGTTAGAGCATAGGCTTAGACTTACTATCACAAAATATAATGTCAGATGCTAGAACAGGTAGACTACTGCATTAACTCTCCATAAGACACAGATATTGGGTTTATTCAAGAGACCGATCTCCTGGCCACAGATCAGAGTCACCTTAGATCCAAAGATTTACCACACCAGTCCTCATCAGTTGTGAATGCAGTGGGAGTAGGCATGCTCATGTACTGCACATTCAACTTCCAAGTAGAAGGGCAACTGACAGATTGGATGCAAAGATGGGTGGCAGTCAGAGGCACAGAAGGTGGCAGACCGCTCATCCTCAAATCAATCTACAGCCCTAATCAGGGACAGATCCCAGTTCTTAGGAGAGGTAGGAAGTTGGATGTATTGCAATCAGGGTAATTTAAATATAATAATGAATGTGAAGGTTAATAATACACTAAACCAGTGTGGGGAAACTATGGTCCTTTCAGCCACCAAGTAATTTATTAGAGAAAGTTGCTTTAGAGGACAGATGGTTGTTCAGACACATGCTGGAGATTTATTCTACTCATTACCAGCATCTCATAAGAGTTGTGCCTAAATAGAGCATATACTCCTAGGTAAAAGGTTGCTGTGTGAGGTAAAGGAGGTGACCCAGAGGTCCATAACTTTGTTGGATTGTGGACCACTTTTGGGTAGTTGGGAAAAACCCAAGCATTCCCCTAAACGAGGCAGAAGAGATGTGATGCTTTAGCCACACCCTATTGAGTGACCCAGTGCTTGTGAATAACATTAGCCAAAGCGTAAAGAAGTGTATTTGACTTTGCAACAATGGAGAACTTAGTGCAGAAACCCTACGGGATGCTATGAAGTAAGTACTTACGGGCAACTTCAAAGCGGAGGCAAGACGACTGAAAAAATTAGGGGATCCTTCTTAGTACAATGGAGGAGCAAACTGAGAGAAGAGGAGGCCCCCTACAAATGGACACAATCCAAAAACTATAAAGGAAGATGATGGGGTAAGGGGGTGGATAAGTGCGTTGGAAATAGTGAATTGTCTCTTAGCAAAGCTAGATATGTTGTACTTTGACTCAGAAAATAAGCCAGGTCTAGCTCTAGAGAATTTACTTAGGACAAAACAAGCGTATAGAGATATTGAAGACCTTAGAGGGAAGTTCTTTTTAAGTGGTAGTAAGCGCTTGGAAGGTAACCCTAACAATGTCAGAATCCATCATCTCTCTCACACCTAAACCTAACAAACTGGCCTCTAACAGTGCTTCATATAGACAGAATATTTTACTTGATATAGATGCAAAACCTCTAACCAATATAATGACTCCGCATGCAAGCTGTTATAAGGAACTTAGTGTGCCCAGACCAGGAAGGTATTACCCCTGGAAGGCAGGTGGGAGACGATACAAAAATGGTTTTGAACCTTCAGGATATTAAGAATAGGAAACTTATTCTGTCCTTCCTGAAAGATCGACTTTGGGGAAAGATTTGTTAACAGGGTGTTGACAGGTTAGCATGCCTCCAGTGCCTGTGTTACATGCTATCCCAATGGATAGAAAAAGGAAGAGGACAGAGGTTCACACTCCACTTACTCCTATTTACACTCAACTTTGAACCAATAGCATAGTGGATTAGGGACAAATCAAATAGCGTGTCAAGCTGGGAGGCTACAAATTCAACCTCACTGTTTGTAGGTGACATACTGCTTTCTTCAACTGACCCGGTTAGCTCGCTGCTGCTGCCCCTAATGCAAATCAGATGGGACAAATGTCTCAATCTCCAAACACAACAATCAAGAACTTAGGGGGATTGTTTCCTCTTCGGCGATCAGATCATTAGCAAAATCTAAGGACATAAATGTAGGGAGAGTACATAAATCACTGAAATTACAGATAGACAAACAAACCTGTCTCCTGACTGGTAAATCGCAGCCCTTAAAATTACTATCATTCCTAAAATCCTGTTTACCTTTGAAACAGTAGCTTAGTGAATAAACAGGAAATACATAGCTAATCTGCAAAGTGTGCTTGGCAAGTTTATATGGCAGGATAAAAGGGTGAAAATTAGCGAGGCGCAAATCTAAAAGCGGACAATACAGGATAGACTAGGTGTGCCACGTTTTCCAGATATTACCTTGCCTTAGACCTGAGCAACCGAATTGAGTAGACCAGAATGGAAACCGAGAATGGTTACTGTACGAGTGATCACGGGCAGACCCTGATACAGAGGTCTAGCCCGGGACCAGGGTTCAATTCCCCGCCTCGGCGGGTCTTGGGCTCAAAATTCCACGGGCCTGATAATTCTCGCCTCGGTGCCTATTCCAATCATGGAGTCCCACTCTGCAACTCTGGGCAATAGCTTGCTTCATCTCCACAACGGCCCCCACAACGCTAAGGATGCCTGGCCTCAACCTTGGGGGTGCCCAGGAGTGGACGTCTCACAGGGAAAGCCAGGATGGGGTCCACAGCGGTATTCGTACAAACGCCTTGAGACCCTTGCGGGTGAGTAGTGCGCTATGCAAGTATCAATTTACAATTTATAATGGACCATGAAAGCACACAGAGACCACAGACTATGTATTGCCTCCTTTGCAGGAGACCCCTGGGAAGTTTGGGTGGTGTATATCTAGGAAGAGGCCTACCAACATATGCGTTTCCTTTCCCACCACTGTGGGGAAATGGGAAATTCACACCTGGTGTTGCCAGGCAAACATTCCAAACATGGAAAGAGAGGGGCTGTTAAACATTGTGGGCTGGCTTATTGAGGGAAGGCTAAATCATTCTAACAATCCAAAGGGGACTCTAACCTGTAGTAACCTGAGAGATTCAAGATACTTTCAAGTCCTGCACTATGCAGAACAACCTCTGTTTAAAAACAGATTATGAACAGCTCTCGGCCTTTCTGAGAAGGTCCTCATTGACTACTAAGATGAGAGATATGTAATTTCCTGCATTTATTATTTACTAAATAACCCGAAAGCAGGTGAAAACATTTTGTTCCAGAGGGTATGGTAGAGGGAATTGGAGAAAACTCTAGACAGGGTAAAGTGAGATGACATTTTCACAAAGATCTACACCTTCACAGAAAATATAAAGGGAAGGAGGCCCTTTTAAAGAACTGGGAGTATACACAGGCAAAACTGGGGACACCCGGACAGGCACCTTGGCTTGGAGGAAATATTGAGGGCTAAGGACTAACACAAATATTAAGGTCTGCCTACATGTGATGTCATTTTCAAAGTGGTAGTGAAACCTATTGAAACAACTGGATCTTGCGTAGTGGAATGCTTAAGGTCATTTGTGCAGTCTTGGATAGTGGAATGTAAGTGGGGGAACTCTAGGGCATGATGCTTCCTCATACATGTGATTGTTTAAAAGTCTTTGTCTACAACTACTTGGTTGACTCCCTATATCGGGATGTATCCCTCTTTGATGTATTCAATGCAATTTTGCTGTAGATCAAAGCACTTTACCTATAATTAAAATCAATCAAATAGTTTAAAAAAAAACCTCAAATGCATTAGTGGGTATTCCATAAAGGAAAGAATGCAGTGTATTGTCAATGGTATCTTCACGCTGTTTGGACTATTCCTATCCCATGACATAGGCCAACTTACATGTGGGGTACGTTTTTATCAGAAGTGTGGAAATATTGAATGGTGGGACTTTCGCTGGAATTTCTGCAATTTTCTGTCACTGGAATGTGAAGAATTTATGATATGTGGTGGCCAGCGGAAATGGGACAAGCCCCCTCGCCCAGCCTGACGGCAAAAAACCTGGGTGTGAGGTGGGATGACAGTATGTCTTTTACCACGCACATCCAACAAGTAGTCGGCTGCTGCTTGAGCAAATTGAGGAATCTTCGCAAGATTCTGAGACTGCTATCAGAGAGCTGTCGTAAAACAGTAGTCCATGCCACAGTGACATCTAGGCTGGACTACGCCAATGGCCTCTATCTGGGCTTACCTAAATACTTAATACAAAAACTCCAGTTTGTCCAAAATGCGGCTGCGAGACTGCTAATGAGGATTCCTTTTAAGCATTCAGTCTCTCCGCATCTTCGATCACTTCATTGGCTACCAGTAGCCAGCAGAATCAAATTCAAGGCACTTACGTTGGCCTTCAGATCTCTGTTTGGCACCTGTCCTAAATATCTGAAAGCTCGGCTACCGAGATACTTCCAGGCCTGTGCGTTACGCTCCAACTGCCGCGTTCAGCTTGCGGCCCCTAGAGTGAAAAGGGCGAGACTGGGGGTCGTACTTTTCGGCAAATGTTGCGACACTGCGGAACACATTGCCCCCAGAAATTCAGCAAGCCCCCTCTGAAATCTGCTTCAAGCGACTACTAAAAACCTGGCTCTTTACCCAACCGCACTAGGCATCTTCACTTCGGTCCTCTTGGTTGACTGTGTTCTTGCAGCGCCAGGACACCTCCTCGTGAGGTAGCTGTTCGTGCTATATAAAATGCCGTATTATTATTATTATTATTATTATTATTATTATTATTATTATTATTATATTTGTACCTGAACTTTGACATTTTCAGTGCATTCTTGTTAATCAAACGAGCTGAGGATCATACAAGCTGCATCAACACAGATTTCCCTCTGTAGCTACTTTATGACAAATATCTGGGGTAGGTAGTTGACCATGGGCTCAAATACTGCAGAAATGCCTATGAAAGCTTCTCCATCAGACACATTACCTTTTGTCACGTGTTTGGATATTGACTCACAGCTTTGAAAATGTATGTATATATGGTACCTCCACACTTGGATATCAAGGGGGATATGGGTCAAGCCATAGCAAGTTGTGTTCCTGTGGAAGGGAAACTGGCTGAGAAAGCGATTGAAAACAAATGCTAAAAATAATTTCATTTTCACAGCAATCTTCTTGCCAACAAATCAGTGAGAAAGGTAATGCACCAAGTTCTAGAAACCTTAGGATGCTCGGATGATATGTGAGTGTGGTATGTTTCCATACAGCCCAAGGGTCATAACTACAACCAAAAGACAGGTACCCTAAGCCAGCCTTTCATATGCAATAAAATAATGAGAAAATGTATTTAGAAAATTTAAATATATCCACTTTTTTGTTATTTGATCATGCTGCAATAGGATAATGATGTGGGTTTGCGTCAATACATAACCAGAATGTGGTGGGGAAAAAAACCGTATGGCTTGTATGGGTGCACACAGAGACCAACAAAGCACATGTGCTTGAATAACCTATTGCTGCTTAAAAAAACAAAACTCTGCCTCTGTGCAAACAGGCAAAAAGGTGGGGGGCCTACTACCAGGCTCAATTCACAGACATTTTATTCATACTCAGGACACACATGGAAGAATCAAATGCAATCCCAAAAACATTATTCGACAGGTTTGTCATAAAAGCCAGTCACAGATAAAACAGTGAATTTTCGCACATTAAAAAGGGTTAAAATGCATTAATTCAGAATGTTAAAACTTAGAATTGCATACAAAACACATGATCCAGTTAAAAAATGTCAAACATTTTCAGAGGGAGCGTGACACAATAGTTAATTAAGATCCTTAATAAATAAATAGCTAAAACATCTTAACTTCAAACAACGTCAGAGATATTTCAGTAACACAGATAAATGAAACCTGGCAGATTTTCATATAACATCTACAGTACCTGATATATTTATCCACATCCAGCTGAGGAACTTGGCTACTGCTATTGTGATACATGGCGATGTGTCGGTACACAATATTCTTAAAGTAATACTAAAAGTTCTGGTGCCCAGGTTTCTACAAATTGGATACAGCCACACCTTCCTGGGACCTGTGTAGGCAGGGCAGACAAACAAAACGTGGGCATAGAACTCATCCACTATGTTGCAGAAGGAACACTTGCTGTTTTCTAACTTAGCCCACTTAGCTGTGTATTCTCTTACTGGTAGGGTTCCCACTCTGAATTGGAAGTGCAACTTCCAATCGAAAGGTTGCCGGTCTGCCTACTCCAACAAATTATAAGACTCCTTGACAATAATTATGCTAGAGTGTGTTGGGGACCAAATGGGGAATTGTCTAAACCTGTACCCATAAAGCGGGGAGTCCGCCAAGGGTGTGTGCTGGCTCCCACGCTCTTCATTATTTGTTAAAGACATTCCAGTTCACTTGGAAGATTACAACAACGATTCACCCAAGTTGAATGGAACAAGGGTCCCCGCACTCTTATTTGCGGACGATACTATCCTGATCTCTCAATGGTCTTCAAACCCTCCTAAGTAGATTCCAACTTTACTGTAATGAGAAAGGGCTAGAGATAAACACGAAAAAAACTAAATGTATGGCCCTAAATCCCCACAAATCATTCAAGAGGAACTTTTTTCTAAACAATCAAAAACTGGAACTTGTGTCTAATTTTACTTACTTGGGAGTTTCCTTAGATTCGAAAAATTCATGGAAAACCCAAATTGAAAAAAACAAAACGATTTTAACCCAGAACTCCTTACCAATTTTAAAGAAACATGGGGCGACTCTTAGCAAATCCATTTCACCAGCATTAGAAGTGTTTAAATTTAAGGCCCAGTCTGTCTGCAGCTCTACATGGCGCAGACATTTGGGGTCCAAAAGCTGGGAATTTATTTGCAAAGAGTGAAAATAAGTTTTATAGAAGTATTTTAAGACTACCCAAACGTACCCCACTTTTAATGTTATTGTTAGACCTAAGTCCAAAACGTATAGATCATTTTGCAATTTTACTTCCACTTTCTTACTGGGTGAGACTCTGGTGCACACCAGAACTTGGAGACTATAGAGATAGCCTCCTTGAACTAAAGAGTCTGGATCTTTACTGTGAGAAGTTGGCCTGGTATATGATGCTCACTAGTTCTAGTGATCACCTTGTACCATGCCAAGCAACCCTTATGATGATCGGTTGTAAGTCAACCTTATAGACCAGTTATCCTAGTGGTAACGTGGACAAAGCAGTCTTAGGCTAAACTCTGAAAGGCATGTGAAGCAAGCTGTTTTACCATATACAACCCCCTTGAATACCAAATGAAAGGACACCACACAGATATATATTGAAAATATATATATATTTATTAACTACAAATATCCCCTGGACTCTTTATGAGCACAGAAGCACAAGCGTTAAAACAAAACACAGTTAAAATACACAAAAGTTGCACAATATGGATGAGCCCTAGGGGCCACCTAAACCATATTCTAAGAAAGTGGTATAAGAGATACCAATCAAAAAGGAAACAGGCCTAAGGCCTTGGGAATTGCTGGAGCTGATCGGGACTAGCAGTGACTAAGTCGGGAAAGGCCCGCGGGACTCGGGTGCAGTGTTTAAAGTGCACGCACTCACCAATGCAATGTCTATGGTGCGTAAAAGTTATAAAGTTAGTTAGTTAGGAACCTTCCGAGTGACCTAGAAAGCTGAAACTTAAGACACAGACACTAGAGGTGTGTACCAGTGTGGGAACACCAGCGTTGCTGAGTTACCTCACCCACAGGACGCGGGTGCATAGGGTCGAAGTAGTGTCGGGTTTCGTCACGCTGGTCGATGGTGCTTGGAGCTGAAGATGCTGCAGGCGGCTCGAGGTGAAGAGTTCCGGTGGATCCAAGGGTGGATCTGAAGTTGTGAAGACCTGAAAGCAGAGGGGACAATGTTCAAAGTCACTAGCCAGTGACTACCGTGGAACCAGATTGGAACCAGGTGAAGTAGGGTGCAAACAGGTGTTGAGGTGTAGCTTCTCTCTGGAGCCACGTGGAGGTCGAGGACATCCAGGAGTCGATCACGAGCTGTCCCACGCAGGCTTCTCGCTGTTGGCAGTGTCGGCAACTTGATTGGAGCAAATGGGCCTTGGCTAATGCAAGCCACGCAGGAATCAAAAAAGGCTTATCACTCGGACCAGCAAGGTCCGAGCGGGTGCTCCCTTTTACAAGAGCGAGGGCAAGTCTAGAGCAACCAGACCCGCAGTGTAGTTTGTAGGTTTTGTTGCCAAGATGGCCGCTGACCACGTGGCAAGTGGCCGGGATGGCGCGTCGAGTGGCACGATGCAAAAGGGCCCCACGCAGATTGTGGAGATGCTGGGGGGCTGATCTTCGGTGCAAGGGTTGCTTGGCGGGGGGCTTCTCAGTCCCCAAAGCACAACGTCGAGGGTGCCTCGGATGCTGCGCAGTCAGCTTCTCGGGGGTCTTTCAAGAGATCCGGTCCCACGTCTCTCGGTGCCTCCACGGGTCCCTTCTTTGCAGGGACTGAGGATCGGGCGGTGTGAAGTCTGGGAGTCTGGGTCTTGTCAGGCTCTGGGCTCGGGCTCCAGCGGGAGGCGGCGGCAAAGCAGACGTCGAGTTGCGGGATGGTGCCTGTGTTCACAGGGTGGCCACTCCTAGGCCACAAGGGAGATGCTCTTCAGTCTTCTGTGCAGCAGAATGTCGAAGTCCAGTCGTCTTCTTAGTTTCAAGTTGATTCAGGATGATCTGAGGTGCTATGGCACTGCTCCCACTCCTATTCTCAATCTGAGGGGTGGATCACATGCTAGGTCCCTCCTCTGGGTGGGACCAGGAAGGGGGGCGGTTACGCCTCCTTTCCTTTGTCCAGCTCCTCGCCAGCCCTGGGTCTGGAAAGTCCCAGGACCGGTTTGGACTGGCTTATGCATGGGCACACCTTGTGTGCCCCGGGGATGTCTGATTCTATTCAGCCCTGTCCTACCCGATACACAAAATCCTGTCTGGGGTGGTGCTCGCACCTCCCAAGGCAGGAAACCCTTTGTCCAAGCCTCCCTCGCTGGAAGGACTCCCAGCAGCAGGAGGTCAGACTTGTGTCTGTGGTGGCAGCATCCATTTTGTGATGCTGAGGCTCGGGTTAACTTTAACCGGGGTTAAGGCTATGTACATTTCGTGTCCCTCTAGAAGGGTGGAATGCTATCCCCATTGACAGAACTGTCGAGGGGATAGTATTCCAAATCGTATGACACCTTACTCGACATGTTTTGATAAAGCCAAACCAAACTTAGCATATAACCGCGAGGATTATAATGCACTTAAGAGTATATGGTATGGCAATATCCCGGAACAGCTAAGGGAGTGGTTCCCGACAGCTGCAGACAGGCTCAGCTCATGCTAGAGCAGCATCTCACATATTTCCACGCACTCTGCCTCCAGGATTGATGAGGCTTTCCATAGGAGTGGCTGATAGGAACATATGTGTCCAGTCTAAGTTAGGTATAGGGATACTACACCTAAGCAAGAGGTGATTACACCAACTTGCCCCAGCTGAGTGATCAGCCAGTTGTGTCAAATATGGAGGCCAGGCCAGGGGTGGCATAATACATGCTGCAGCCCCTGATAGGCCTTGGAAACACCTATGCCCTAGATACCTAGAGTACACTGTTACAGAGGCCAATAAGGTGAACCAGTTCCAATTCGTAATGCACCTGGAGTGCATTGGCAGTAATTTAGAGAGAGAACAGCAGGCTGTGGGTCTGATTAGCAGGCCCACAGCCACATTAAGTCATAAACCAGTGAAGCAAAAAGCAAAAATTTGGGGTGACCATAGGATAGCAGACCCTACTCTCCTACATTTACAATTCGAACCCTTGGCTGAAACACATTCAAACATGGCTCAGTAGAATTGGGCTGTCTCATTTTTGGGAGGAACCCCAAAGTCTCACACTTAGCTGCAAAAAACTAGTCAAAATAAAATTCTGGGCGCATATAGCATACAATCTCCCAAATAGCCATACAGGCGGTACCATTACAAGGAGCTTTTTGGCATTCAAGGACTCCCCATATTTTGAGGACTTTTTAGACGAGGTCCAACCCCCCTGGCAAAAAGCCTATATCTGAAATTCAGATATGGAATACTTAAAACTAACGTAATGTTAGCTAGTTGGTCTCTGACGGTGGGGTCTACAAAAAGTGTGAGGTGTATGTGTTGTCCGTCCAGTTCAAAAGAGGATGATAATCACATCCTATTCTTTTGTACTGCATATTTATTAGCAAGAAAAAGATGGATCAGACCACTGTGTAATGCCATGGGTGTATGCTCCTATGCTGAAGCATATAGGATTATTAAAACAGACTCCAGACAATTGGTTGTTTACTGTATAAGCAGCTTTTTATTGTCAGTATGTTATACTCGTAAAAATTTGGGGTTGGATCTATAAACGGCTAGGTCTGTGTATATTTATCTGTGGTGGATAAGGCTGTTCTGATTTCTTATTGATTGTATAATAATGAATTGCCTTTAGGAATCAGATAACTGGTCATGTACAATTGTTCTTAAGTAAATGTTTTATACATGCCTTCTTACTAATTTATGGATTTTATTGTATTCCTGCAAACCCCATCTGACATCATGTAAACTGTTTTTTCCTCAACTGTGCAATGTATTATTGGTTTTATGTATCTTTTATGGCCACAAAGTGCCGAAATAAGGATTGATGATGATGAAAGGTTTGGAAATAGCGTCCAGTACTCTTCCAGACTAGGCCATGGTTTTATTGTTAAAGCCCCAGATAATGATGATCTGTCGCTCTCTCTGTGCTTATTGAGGTAAGCCACTTCCCAATATCTTTCTTTTATGATCTCTTTCGGGGGGAATCTGCAACATGATGGGTTTTCCCACAATTCTGACAGACCGATACTCGCAAAAGAAACTCTGACCGTTCTCAGCCAGCTGATCTTTTTAAACTGATCTGATGCGATTACATCCCTGAGCCCAGCAGCATATGCTGACTAAGCATGGGCGAATTTTGCGAATTCGCGATCCACGAATTCACGGATTTGCGAATTCGCGATCCACGAAATTCGCGAATTTGTGCGAATTTGCGGATTTTTGTTTTTTTGCGTGTTCGCAGGGTTTTTTGCGTGTTCGCGGGGTTTTTTGTGTGTTTGCGGGGATTTTTGCGTCTTTGTGAGCCGCTTGCATAGCGAAGTTACCCATGCAGTCGTTTATGGGAGAGGGAGGGAGAGATAGATAGATAGATAGATAGATAGATAGATAGATAGATAGATAGATAGATAGAGAAAGAGAGAGAAAGAGAGGGAAAGAGAGAAGGAGAGAGAGAACGAGAGAAAGAAAGAGAAGCCGCATCTCTGAAGGGCCAGATTCCTGAGTTGCCCCTACAGAACATACAGCTTTTTATTTTTAGCAAAATGCATAGGAAAATTGTGCTGTAAAGGTCTCTTTTAGTTTAACCCCTCCTGACAACTCAAAATGGGTGTATTTGCCATCCTCTCCCTTCTTCCTGTCTTTTATATCTGTAAGTGCTTCCTGATGAGGTTTAATTCCTTGGACAGGTGCCTCGTTGCCTACTTGGAACTATTCTCTGACCCTGCGTCAAGGGTCAGAGCATGGTCAGAGAATAGTTGCAAGTAGGCAACGAGGCGCCAGGAAGCAATTAGCAGCAGGTGTCCAAGTTGAATTTAATTTGTTTGTAACCCTTTTGTAAAAGGTTACAAAGAAATTAGGTTCAACTTTTGCACCTGCTGCTGTAACCCTTGCTTGGCTGAAAATTCGTTTTACCGCGATTTCGCGAGATTCGCGGATCGCGAAATCGTGGAAAATCCGCAAATTCGCCCGCGAAACGGATTTTACGCCCACCCTTAATGCTGACAGTTCTGCCGTGCACCATATTCTGCGCCAATACTAGATAGGATGAAGCCTTGCTTAGTCTGCTAGCTCTTTCCTGCCCAGATCCTGTAACAAAGGGAGAACCGGGGTGCTTTGGGGGAGGTTGTTAATGTCTCAGGAACCTGTTTTCAGCAAGGAAGAATCACTTTCTTTAGTTCCTTTCTCAGACTACTAGGACCAAAATCACTAGTAGGTTGCACATATCGAGTGCGGGTTAATCTCATAAGAGGATTTATTTATTTATTTACACAAAGTTTTATATAGCGCAAACTTGACTCTAGAGGTTATCAAAGCGCTTTACATTTAGGATTGTTGCGTTAAAAATTACATCAGTTACAAGAGCATAGTTAGGTACAGTACACAAAAACAATGTTGCAAGAATTTGTAGGAGAGAAGGAAAGAAGGAGTCCCAGCAGGGAGACAAGGAAGAACTGTGCCCAATGTCCGGCTGGGTGGGTGACGGTCGAGGGGGAAACCAGGGGGAATCTCCTCAATAGCTGTCTCGCCGCTCCACCGGGCATCAGCCATGTTGCTAAGGACTCAGCGTTCAGGAAAAACAGTTTTCAGTTGATTTGATTTGAAAAGTTTTATATAGCGCTGGCTAGACCCGGAGTTATCAGAGCGCCTTACCAGAGGATCGTTGCATTACAAGGTACATCTAAAAAGTTGTGTATAGCGCTGGCTAGACACAGAGGTATTGGAGCGCTTTACCAGAGGATCATTGCGTTACAAATTACATCAGTTATAATATCGTAGTAAGGTACGGTAAACAAAAGAGAAGTTGCGAGAATTCGTAGGAAAGGAGGGGAGGAAGGAGCCATAGCAGGGCAGAGTTACAGAAATTTGTTATGGGAGGGGGAGGGATGAGAGAAACAGGGAGACGGGGAGAAGCTGTGCTCAATGTCCGGCTGGGTAAGTGACGGCCGAGGGGACGAACCAGGGTCAATCTCCTCAATAGCTGAACCATCAACCATGTTGCATTAGAATTGAGGCCTAAATACATGTCTGTTTAAAAGCAATAGACGGATCATGGTCCATTAAATTCTCACTGATTAGGGCCATCTCAGCAGTTTGCGACTTCACCGCCAGGCTGAGTAATAAGCCACTTCCCACCATGATTACAATTTATCAAGTAAAGTGACTTTCTGCCGCTGCTTATGGGAGCAACATTTGGGGATATGAGGATCCATCTATTTTACAAATAGTGGAGAACTCTGTTTTCTTTAGGCTCTCCCCAGATCACTCTGGCATATATAACGTTCCTGGGACTCTGGATGGAATGTATTTCCAGTGTCTTCGTCTCCTTCTGGATGGTTATCTGTTGGGTATCGAGTGGATCATCCATTAATAGGATTATTATAAGAGACTGCTTTCAGTTGGATGCGGCTCACAGGGTTAAATAGATGTCAAATCACGGTTTTGTGCACTTGGGAGACCAGGTCTATATAATAACACCAATAGCATTACTATAGCACATTAGACATTAACTTAATTTATTTTTTATGCTTACAGGATAGACATGAGGGAGCTGAAGCAATTAGTTAAACCTACTGCTCATGCTTTTTGTGAAATCTACCCCATAGAAGGAGCCATATCTGGTCACGTGCTCAATATCTCTTGCCTAGATGTATGTTAAGCGTGTTATACTGCTTGCTTGCGGTTCCGAGAAGATGGCATGGGAAACGACCTTAACAACGTGGTCAAAATACCGCAGTACATTCACATTGCTGCTTTACCAACAAAAGTCGTTACCACTACTTGCACTGGAGGGCGCTCTATACTAAGGAATAGTGTGATTTACTATTCCAACACCTTCCCTACTGTATATAGGCTGGAGTTGGAATACTAAATCATACTATTCCTAAGTCCAGCACCCTACAGCGCAAGTCATGGTAACGACTTGCGTTGTAAAAGCAGCGATGTAATGTACCACAATCATTTTGATCGCGTGGTAACATCATACATCAATGGCATAAGGTTGAGAGACTGCCATCTTATGGGAGTGATTCAACCTCGGCACTGGACAATATGCACTTTACATTTTGTTTTGTAGATGTTGTGCTCCTTTGAGGGCCAGATTTGTATTTCTACATTTAAGGGGTTTACATTTCACTTAAGACCAGCCTCATCATTTCAACAATTATCTACAGAGCATATTTGTTTTTCTGTGGCTGGCTTTCTGAAAGAGCCCATTAAATTCAGATTATAAATTAATTGTTACCTCTCCTAATTTGGAGTGTTGTATTCATTATTTTGAATGATATTCTTCTTCTGGTCTTAATCAGTGTGTTTGGCATTTTTAGATGTTATGTAGTGATGTGATGTATATTTATTGCTCCTGTGTGGTTAATTTTCTAATAAACCAAATTAAAGTATTCATATGATGAATAGACTGGAGCGTGCCATTTTGACCAATGTATTCACTATCTTGCTTTGTAATGGTTATCTTGTGAGTTACAGATGAATACAATTTTTAAAAAATTGAATCTCTATTTTTTTCCACAGGTGGTGCAATATGGAAGGCTCATTATATCACTCCAATATTTCACCCAGAAGGGGGCGTTGGCTGTTTTAATGTATTGATTTGCCAATGTGATGGTCCCTTTGTAGCCCATCACTACCCTCCATTGCTCTATGACCTGTCCAAAGATCCCTCTGAGGCTAAACCCATCCCTGTTTCTCTCATCCCTCCCCCTCCCATAACAAATTTCTGTAACTCTGCCCTGCTATGGCTCCTTCCTCCCCTCCTTTCCTACGAATTCTCGCAACTTCTCTTTTGTTTACCGTACCTTACTACGATATTATAACTGATGTAATTTGTAACGCAATGATCCTCTGGTAAAGCGCTCCAATACCTCTGTGTCTAGCCAGCGCTATACACAACTTTTTAGATGTACCTTGTAATGCAACGATCCTCTGGTAAGGCGCTCTGATAACTCCGGGTCTAGCCAGCGCTATATAAAACTTTTCAAATCAAATCAACTGAAAACTGTTTTTCCTGAACGCTGAGTCCTTAGCAACATGGCTGATGCCCGGTGGAGCGGCGAGACAGCTATTGAGGAGATTCCCCCTGGTTTCCCCCTCGACCGTCACCCACCCAGCCGGACATTGGGCACAGTTCTTCCCCGTTTCCTCGAGCTGATAAAAAGAATTGACCAGGCCGTAGCAGACCATCAGAAGACCATAACACCCGTTCCTCAGCAGCTCTCTATGTATAATGCTATGTGGAAGCCCTGGTTGCAGCCATGCTGTGGTATATTTCCATTTTGTTGGTGTGATGCCGAAAGTGACCATGATCAGACTATTGCTTAATGAAGGAAACTGTCTGTTTCTAGCGTCCACATAAAGTATGTGAATTTACATCATTGCATTTGTCAAACAAATTCTATGTTAAGTTACAGATGCTCCAGCTGAGCCTGAATTCGGAGACTGTTTACAATAAACGCTATGTTGAGTGGCCTTACACATCACTTATTTTCTTTTCAACTAGACCATGTCTTTCCCTCTGCTAACATTCACAGAAAATAAAGAGACCTCAACCAGTTTCATTGGTAGTTAAAACACTATAGCAAACTTTCAGGAAATCCAAATTGTTCAGGTGGCTAGTATGAAATAGATTTTTTTTTAACTTTTATAGATTTGGTGTCGACTGAACAATTCTCATACATTACAAAGTTTACAATAAAATGGACCAGATTCCTTATTTGAGATGATTTTCCTA
Organism: Lissotriton vulgaris; assembly: GCF_964263255.1. Classification (NCBI taxonomy): domain Eukaryota; kingdom Metazoa; phylum Chordata; class Amphibia; order Caudata; family Salamandridae; genus Lissotriton; species Lissotriton vulgaris. The sequence continues at coordinate 1,991,837 of NW_028241749.1, read as the reverse complement.
GGCGTAGGGGAACAAAAGTACAAACCATAATTTTGGTTTGTAAACCAAGATTGGAACTCAGCTCTCCTGAATCCACTGTAGGCAACACTAAGTTGTGTCATCCCCTAATAATCATCCAATAAAACACTCCCATTTTGCTGCACATTGTCTGGGCAATGCATTGTCATAGTCTTTTTATTAATATCATCACTTGAGTTTAGGGCATGGGTACAAGCAAACATTTTACCAGGGGCAACAAATGATGGCCTGTGATCTGTCTGCCAGCAGGTTGGCTATAGGGGCCGGGATGTTTAGGGGGGTGTAAGCTGGGCGAGGGGAAGCAAAGCATGTAAATCTAGTGGCTGAATTCCACAACGTGAAACCAAAAAAACTGGGATCCATCCTGGCTTTCTCACTTGACCAAATTGTGTGATCCTATGCAATTGTTTTTCCAATTTTGTCTAATTTTTCCTCTTGATCACATATAAGTGGAAATTGAAATACATGAGTTGAGGATGAGCACTGTGCAAAACTGTCTCTTGTAGAAGATTTAATAAACTATGATGTTGTCCATCTATATTAGTAACCCAGGTCACCCACAGGGTGCACATGACAACTGATTTGCCTCCTAATTTTACTATGGCATTGTTGTCTGGGTGGGGGGAAACCGGAATGTTTCTTAATTCATTTTGAAAACATTTGCTTTTAAAAAATGGCTCACAATGCAGTGATATGATCTGATGTACTAGGGTGAAACGCTCCTGCATATCAATGAAATACACTTTCATGAATTTTAAAGAGGCTTTATCATATTTATACAAGATGTCTTAAAAAATAAAGGTGTTCCTGAAGTTAGGTGGAGCAGGAGAGCAGGACACCTCAGTAACATCCTTTATTTAACTTCAGTTAACCTTTCAATAAATGCTTGCTTGTTAGTTTATTATTGTTCTGAATGTTAGTGCCCAGTCAAATAAACAGCAGCACAGTGCTGCTGTTGACCAGGAGCCCGCATGTAAAGGTCGGAAGGGCTGTACTTTGAGTATCACTGGTTTAGTAAAATCCGTTGCTGTCTTAAGGAGCTGCCTGTTAGCAACCCAATTCACATATCCTCTTCCTAGTCTTATCTAAGCACAAGAGGAAGATAAGTTTACATGCTGATGATTGACATTAAAAAAATCTAATACTGACAGGAAATCTTCATACATTGAAGACCACACTTTCCTTGTCATAGCCTTAAGTCTATTCAGAAGGGTTTTTGCCACACAACCTCGCTTGGTTTCTTATAAAAATGTTTTCCAAAATGTTTAATTAATGTATTTATTTCCAAAACAAGCTTCTCTCTTTCTAGTTCGGGAATATTACACCTAATACTCACCAAATATCACATACAGTATTACCGGATACAGCTTGAATGCCTGATATTTTAACCAGAGACATCTAGGGGGGAAAGTCCAAGGGCAGTAACAATGAAGGCCTCATTTAGAGCTTGACCAATTTGCAGCAATGCTCACACCCCACCAATTCCATGCTTTCCCTCTCTAGTAAGAGTTGTGGTAAGAACAAGGTTGATATCAGCAGAGCTTCTGCAGGTGTAAACCACTGGACTGTTGGCCCAACCATCAAGGGACCACCAGATCACAGTGAGGGTTGTATCACCTTCCTGAGCTTGGTACTAGGGTGGTACTAGTGTCACTCATTTTCCTTGCCAGTGTCCAGCATAGCAGACACAGGCAGAGAAAATGCAGATAGGCTCCCATTAGCAGGGAGAAAACTCCCTGCACCTACGCAGCAACCCTTTAGTGCTGTAAACCAATCCACCGTGGAAGTAGCTCCCTTCTCTGCAAAGAGAGTCCAATTTGAGAGCCGAGGATCTCTACATAGGGCAAAAAGTCACCCGCCACGGTGGGACTGAACACGATTTCTGCCACTCCAAAGACCTTAGACTCATAGTAGTGAAATTACTGGTAAGTAATTAGAATATTACAATGTGGAATGTGATGAGAAGAAACCAAGTGCAATGATTGGTGGAGAACAAACAACCAAACCTGCAACCCTGTGCATTGAAACCAGGCAAAGCCCATAGTTCTGGATGGAAGACAAGACTCACTGGGAACGAGGGAAGAGTATTTAACGAATAGGCCAAGGAAGATGGTTCAAGTAGTATTTAAGGTTACCAGTAAATACGAAATTACATCCTAGGGCCAATCCCTTGTCTCCTCCTTTACAGTGTGAGGATGTCCCAAGTCAATTTCTTTTTTCTTCTTGATATCACCATCAATAAGAGAGATCATCTTCTCCATACGAAGACATACTACAAACCCACAACAAAAAACAACCTTTTGTTGTTCAGTAGTTTCCACCCTCGACCATTACGGGAGAATCTCCCCTATGGACAATATCTTCGTATAGGACGAAATTGTAGTGATCTATCTGATTTAAAAAAACAAGCAGACGAGTTAACAGAGAAATTGGAGGCACGTGACTACCCTAAGAGAATACTCCATAAGCGCCGGAAGAGAGCTCTCAATCAGAACAGAGATGCCCTGTTGGAGACTTATCCCAGAAATGCACTTCAGGAAATTCCTCTAACATGTGTAACAACATACAATACCATGTCTAACATGGTAAGCCGGAGCATCCAAAGAAATTGGAAAATTGTGACGAGCAGCAAACTAAAGTGGGAAAAACCTCTTTTCTCTTACAAGAGAGCAAGCAGTCTGAAGGATTCTTTAGTCCATACACGCCCAGCTAAAAAACAGAACAATCAAGAATCTAATGTATTATCCACTTGGGGACTTCCGGCCGTGAAGGGTCATTTTCCTTGTGGAGACTGTAGCATCTGCCACCTTACCACACATACGAAGTTCCTAAATTTAGAACCAGGCAAACAGTGGGAACAACGTGGCCATACCAATTGTAACACCAGCAACGTTGTGTACTTGATCATCTGTACCTGCGGTTTGAAGTATGTTGGTATGACCACGAGGCGTGTGAAGGTGAGAATATGCAAGCACCGTAGTAGTATCTGGTGCAAACGCAGTGCGATCAAGCTCACAAACCACTTTATTGCAAGTAATCATACACCGAACAATATGCGGTGGACTGTGGTGGAGCATGTTCTCGGCGACGAGAAACTGCTATTTGACAAGGAACAGCGGTGGATTCATCGCTTATCCAGCCATAGACAGGGACTCAATGACGACATTGCATGGGGATCAGTACTGAGGTGTTGAAAACTGTAAAGGACATGTACATCCAATCCATAAAGCCTTATAGAAATAGGTCTATTTAATCTCATTTCCACCTCACTGAGATGTTTCTCTCCTTTAAAGAAAGGGATTTCGCCCAACTTTGATCAAACATTTTGTAATCTAATATGGTCCGCTTCAATATCCTGAATTAGCCACATTTCTAGACTGTTCAGAAACATCTTTCAGGCTAGGGTCATCACCCCGAGATGAATTCTTCTACAGTAAAAGAGTACTGACATCTCTTTTCTGTATATCAAGAGTAGCCCGCCTATTAATCCCTGGATACATACAGTAGCTTATAATATCTATAATGCAGGGCATTTCCCGGAGTCACTAGCATCACAAATTCGATGCAGGACTATGATTCACATCATACTTTTTGTTCGTCTAATTATGAATAATTTCATTCAACAACGGCCCAATTCTAACGTCCCGTATTTGAGAAAGTTTTTGGGAACTACTAGACGGGCAATACAAATAAACGAGCTTGAACAACATAAGCAAGGCCCCTTTAAATCCCAATGTTACTTTCAAGCACACTAGGTCACATGACTCCCACGTGACCACAACACAGACTACGTCTGTCGGCAACGCGCGGACTCGGCGTTCTTCCGGGCTGCGGTGTCGACTGAATAGGTTGTTGGCGGGGAGTCGTCAGCACTCATGTAAGTGACGGATGCGTTTTTCTACTGAATAGTGTACATTATATCCACACGAAAACGTTTCCTTTTAACAAGTTTGTTGACTTTTAGCAAGTTCGTTTTCTTGTCCAAAGCTCTTGCATGGTATTGGTTGCTTCCCCTTTTAACGTTCGCATGGCTTCTTATTCAGCAGAGATGCGACGTGAAGTACATCCTCCACCGCTTATGCCCATGCAGAGTGAGAATCGTCCTCTTATTGTGAGTTTTAGTGCGAACCTTTATCTTCCAGGGGTTATGCCACCACTTGAACCCCCCACCCTTTGGAGCATAGTTGGACTCCGTTTTTCTTTCAATTGAGTGCACGTTTGGCTAATAGCCAGTATTATAATATACCCCCCATATTTTCTTAATATACAAAATCACGGGGATGCCACCTGAATGATAGTAGTAAAAGTAATTACACTGACTTACCTGCAGTTGGACTAATACCAATCGACTTCTAAATATAAGCTTCAGGAAATGCTTGCTGCTTACAAACAAGCAAACACCACCTGTTGATTTCTCACTACTTGGGTGGTTAATTTTGGTGAAGGGCTTTTGATTGAAAGTACTGGTAATACACTGTAACTGAAAAATGTGTTTTTAACTGGAAAACATTTATTCTTTACAGGTATTGACCCCAGCGAATAGCTGTTTGGGTCCCAACGGCTCTTAGCCATAAGTATTTTGGATAACCCATCCTTTTTACCTTTTTCACAATAAACTCCTCATGGCAGGGTGCACCTTAGTGCGTGTACACCACCGGAGGATCACATAAGTTGGTCCTGACGAAAGCTGAGCGACTCGGGCTCATATAAGCAGAAACATGTCGACCTGAACTTTTTTCTCACTGTGGACTTGGTGTCTCTAATTGTTGAGACCTACCCTATGTTTCCACTTTAAATTGTTTTTAACCAGTGCAGGTTCGACTATTAATAAAATAGTTGACAGTCACAACTACACACTTTTTAACCTTTCTTTGCACTCACCTAGCACGATTTGGCTTTTCTCTTTGCACCCTCAACACACACAAGAACCAGCTCCGCTGTAAACAGGCGTTGTAGCACACTGGAAAGACACTAGGTCTTTCCAGTGGGAACCCAGTGATGAAGCATGTCACCACTAGGTTGGTGAGTGAGGGTTCTTATTTAACCAGTCTTTTGTTTCCTTTCTCCACTTTCCCTTCCCTAACACGTCAAAAGTAATATCTACTCTTTTGAAGTGGTGTTTTGGTACCTTCACTCTTCTGTTGTTTAGCAAATATTCATTAGGGGTAAGAGAGTGAACTAAAATACCCTTACTCTCTCTTTGTTAATGTGCTGTCCAAAGTCAATGCCACACACTGGACATGCAGACTCTCCATGAAATATGAAATATTTACAAGTACATGTGAAATTTGCAATACAGTGGAACACAACAGAGAATCATCCATGGATACAGAGAACACCTATGAGCCAAATTTCAACTACACTTTATGCACTATCTCCACCTAAGAGGCTAAACTAGAAAACATACCGTAGCAAGCAAGGCTGAAAAATTCACATACTTGAGCCATCACATGACAGAACACACAGTCTGCTTAAATGCTTCCAAGCACACCCATACTTGACAAATACCAGGATTATACCCTGTCGCCCAAACGTGAAGAAGGCTATCACCCTGTGCATAGACAGGGAAAAATAGCCCTGATTGGCTGTGACCGAAAGGAAGAGCAATAACCTGGCTCACGACTTGCCCAAGGGAACTGATGGGAAGAACAGAGTAACTTGGCTAACCAGTCTGTAAAATACTCCAGCACTACAGAGTGGATGGCTGAGACATTTAGAACCATTGGAGTATGCTTTTCAAGGAAACTCTCCAAAAGTACAAAAGGAGAGGAATGCAGATCCCTCTCAATCAGAAAAAACAGTGTAGAACATGAGCTATGGGCAGGTCCCAAACCACAGTTTAACCACACAGAAGCTATAGAGCAGAAAGTACCAGTCCCTTCAAAGCAACCTCAGACCTCCCCAATTGCCTACCACTGAAATCTCAAGGTAGAAAAGCGACACTCTTTTCAACCTTTATATGCAAATAAATGATGTACAAAGTGCTAAAGGTTCAATACAGCCAGCCCTGACCTATCCTATCTCACACAGAACATTTGAAAAAAGACTGGCAGAGATACAGGAGAAAAACTCAGCAGAGGGCAGCTGGCTGATTGCTAGCTAGCACATGCAATTGCCCTGTCGAGAGAGAAGGGAAATGTTGCCCAGTTCAGCAGGAGACATAAACAATGAAATACTTATGCCTTTACCACTTAAGAGGGGGAACATCCTTTACAACAAAACTTTTATGACGCAAAGCTATTACAACGCAGGTTTTACTACGAATACCCTTACAACGCATTACACTGGGGGGCGCTCTAGGATAGGGAATAAGTTTAATTTACTATCCAACACCTTCCCTAGTGTCCACGGGGACAGGAGTTGGAATAGTAAATTAAACTATTTACTATCCAGCACCCCAAAGTGTAATGCGTTGTAAAGGTATGCGTAGTAAAACCTGCGTTGTAACAGCATGCGTTATAATGTCATACATCCCATAAGAGAGCAGAAAGGAAGCTGGGAGGTAGCAGTGACCACAAATGTATGAAATTAGGTTGCAACTACCACCGATCAAAAGGCAGCTACTACTACAACTCCAAAAAAGAGATGACACTCCCTCTTGAGCCGGGAGAACGAAGCTCGACTGGACCTGCAGGTGGCCACCCAACTGTGCCCTTTATCACCTGTTGTGATGATAACTCTATTATCCTGCTGAACTAGAAACATCCTATTACAATAGCCTATTAGCAGGACAGAAAATGGGAAATGTCTCCCCTAGACATCTGAGCAGTAGGGCCCCAACAGCCAGAGTAGTTACTCAGCAGCAGTGATGATGGAAAACTACATTTACCAGAGAGACAGGTACAGAAAAGTACACTGCAGGAATATGTGACACAAAAAAGGATCTCACAGCGTCATGTTCCTCTGGACAAAGCACAACCAACAGTACTGAAGGTACCACCCATAGCAGACTACTGTTAAAACTAGGGTGAATCAAAGTCTTGCTGTATGTAAAGAACCACCCTAAACAATGCCAAACATTCTGGGTCTCCCTGAGGGAGGACCTGCATTTAAAAGGCATCATCCTGAGAGAGGCTCCATTTCTCTAAGCAAACCAAACATTCTGTTACAACCAAGGATCAGAAACAAACAAATCCATAGGCTACTATCACGAGCAGGCAGAGCACATCTAGAGACACCTAATTATAGAACTGGTGGGAAAAACCAGCTTTGAAATGGAAGAAGGGGATAAGCCATTCGATGTCCAACTGAATGTGTACTAAATCCAAAAGACACTGAAGGCAAGCAAGTCCTTGCAGTTTCTCTTGGGAAAGATCCATTCTGGTCCACCCAAGGAGCTACATGATTTCATGGCCACCTCGTTATGTAATTGAATAGTAGTAGGATCCCCGAAAACGGAGGGAAAGAAAAATGTCATACCAAACATCTGGACAAAAAGTGAATAAGCATGGTCCGTGAAGTAGAAAAACAGAGTGATTAAGAAGCAAGAGAGAACTCATCCCCGCCCCCCTTTTTACAGGGAGCTGTACAGCTCTACCATATATGAGCAGGTGGTGGCCCAATAAGGGACCCAGAGCAAGAAATCAAAGATCAAGGTGATCCAAACCCTCTACGCCTGAACGGAACCAACTGGATCATAGCGAAAAGCATTTCAGACGGCCATACCTCCAGATCCTTGAACAACTATCCTCTCCCAGAGATGGCCTAGGGGAAGGTGACCAATGAGGATAGGAAGAGAGAAAGCAGTTCCAGATTTCCAGGAAAAGATGCACAAATTACATTGTCATGAAAACATGTCAGAACGCTGAGTATGACTAAAAATAGCCATCACTATAATTAACCAACCTCATACAAAGAGTACTGAGCCTGAAAGAACAAAAGGACTAAAAGGCTGATCTGGTCTTTCCAGCCAAAGTTGGAAAACATAAGGGCGAGGAACCTGGTGCCAAAGGAAGATGGCAGAAGGACCCCTGTTGCGCTCTTCACCAGCTGGGCCCAGGCTTGAGTTAATGACTATATCTAAATCTGTCACTAACTTAAAAAATGCACAGCATTAACTGTTGCTCGCTGGTCGGGCACTAAGCTGATATATTTGACCCAATTTTGGATCGTAAGCTTGATGTTCTATTTCACCGAAACATGGCTCACCCACTCCACAAATGCAGTACCTGCTTTGAACCTCCCTCTGGGCTTCAACATTCAAATATGCAACAGACCTATCAGCAGAGCACGTGGCATTACTATTATTCATAGAACCAATATTGAGTACACTCTGTCCCCTGGCCTTATTGAGGACCGTGAATTATGCTATTTAAACAATCCATTAATACAAATGTCACCTTCTCAGGCCTTCTGATTTACAGACCTCCTGGCCCATCTGAACAGTTCAGGGAATCTTTCATTCTTGCTCCAACTTTATAACTTCAACATCATTTGGGACTTACATTTGCACCTTGATTTATTCAATGACAAATAAATCCAAGATATTATCAATAACCTGGCTACCCAGCAGCAAGCCCAGTTAGTAAAACAGGCCACTAATTTGGCCGGCCATCTGTTGGACCCTGTTTTTTCTAATATGTCTTTCCTTCTAACAAATTCCTTCCTAGCACTATGAATACCACTACTAGCAACTCTGCGTTGCATTGGCAGAAATTGGACCCATCTGCCTGTTCAAGTTTCATTGAGAGTAGGGTCCCCTAACTGGACTCTAAGATAGATCGGGCAGAGTTTTGCCCTAAATCATGGCTCATCTTTACCTTAGATCATTTTATCCCCGCAAAGTCCTACAGAATTAGGATACAGCCTAGAAGCACTGCAAAAACTAGAGCGTAAGTGGCGCGCATCTTATGATACAGTCTCATAAACTCAATATATGGGAGCAATAAAATTCTACTAGAAACTGATTAAAAGAGTGCCTGCTGACTGTTTCGCAGACCTATTTTTTTTTTTTAAAGCTGTAACCCCTCCTGGGAAATCTTTTCTATGTTAATAGCCTGACTAAACTCGCATCCTCTCCGGGATTAGCGGAGGCTTCAAACAGTCACTGCAACAAACTTGCTGACTACTTTGTCAATAAGGACAACTATCTCTATCTTCACTTCAACAAGGAAAAGAAAACAGTTTTGCCTCCCTACCATGACACAAGCATTACCCACATGCATGGACCACCCTTGGATCAACTTACCCTGCTTGACGTAGACACTATTTCAACCTTAATGCATCAAGTACTTTCTGTATCTCCAGAGAGCCCATCGAAACCTGACTACATTGACAAATTTCAAGAGTGTATTACACCTATCTTTCCGGAAGTAGCAAATATCTAGCGGAGTACTGCAGTAGTACCAATATCATGGAAAAATGCCATGGTTATCCCGCTAGATTGTTATATAGTGTGAACTTTCCCTAAAGGTGCCAGAGTGCTTTACAATAGAACCAGTTACATTACATAAGGACTTCAGAGTACATGAATTACATAAAAGATACGAAACCGATGAAGTCTAAACTCACATAAAAATGGTAGTAAGTACATAGTCTACTACAGATACTAGTTGTTGGAGTTACAGATATCCAAGGTGCAAATTCACTCAAGATTACATTTTTAGGGAAAGTTGCAGCGATTAGGGTTGAGCAAATATATATTACATATTTACACAGCATGATCTTGCTGCCATTGCTGGGTTTCTTGCTTTCAGGCTGTCCTTCAGGGTGTTGCACTCATGGGCAGTGATCTTGGGCCTGGAGGGATCCCCGAGCTGGTGATGGCCGTAGGTGTAGAAGGCCGGGTGGTGGTGGGCGAAGGTGGATTTCTAATAACAAGCAATTTCTATTTTGAGGAAAAGTAACACCCACGTGGAAGAATTCACCTTATCAGCAGGAAGATACAATACGATGGCGCTAACTGTGCAAAAGGAATCTAGAACAAGCATTGGCATAGCCAATAGGTCTCGCATTTGGGACCTTATAAGTGTTTAGTTATCCAGCACAATATCCTTGGTGCAACAACATCAACTGTTGCATGGCTGAACACTTCTAAGGTCCCAATGGCGAGACCGATTGGCTATGCCAATGGTTGTTAAAACAAGCGTTGATAGCATCAATAAGTCTACCTTATAACTGCCCATGCCTCATCAGCTGCTGAGTTAGTCTGTGTTATTGAGGGTGGATGAATGCAAGAATGAGTTGATGGTTAGATTAACAGCCTAATGATAGCGAGGATAAGTGACTATGGATGAGATGTGGTAAGAGCCTGGAAATACTGGCTCCTTACTGAATTCATCCATTCGCCCATCCACTGCGTCACTCACAAAAATGAACCAAACAATCAACAATTAGGATGAGCTTTCACTTGGGTGCGAGGCCTACAGGCTTTGCCAATGCCTTATTATGTTTACGCTGCTCTCAATTCGCATACTACTGTTCAGCGCTCAGAGCCCCAATTTTGTGGCCTTAGACGCTACATAAAACAAACCATTACTGGGTTTGGAGCTCCAAGGGTCCACTTGTAACTAAAGGTAATTCTCAGATAGCTGCTGCATGCACTGCTCACCGCAAGAGCAATTAAAACAAAAGCATTTCTTAGGGGTACACTACTTAGCCACATCACTCTCGGTTCACCCCGCCGCTCCTCCCCTTTCTCTCTGGGAATTGAGGAATTCCAGAAATTTGAACTCTGGGCTCTAAAACAACATTTGGGAGAAGAGCAGTAATTCTTCACCAGCACGACTCTCAGGGAGTTTATGCATGAAGAATGCTAAACAACGGCGTCTAAAAGCTTCGGTGACGCAGCCTTTGCACTAGGCCGCATGCGTGAAACACGGATATGCTGGCGGGTGGCGCACACCACTGGTTTCAGTTCCACGTGCTATTTAGTTTCTGAAGATGAAGGTGGACACTAGTGACCCAATAGTTTAAGTTGTGTTTTAAGGGGGCGTGGCTTGGACGGCAATGTGGATGGTCGTCTGAGTCCACTCGGTCCGTACCCCTGAGGCCAACTACAGCAATAACTACCCGCAAAACTAGTTTGTTCTGACTAAGAGAACGAGATTCACGTATGGGAAGAGCGAGGCCACATGAAGAGCTGAGAAGCGCACAACAGGAGCAGCGCCAAACCGAGATATCACATCCCGATGCTCCGCGGAGCCAGTAACAAAGCGGAAGACAAAATGGCGCCCAGACGGTGGGAAGAGCGAAACCTATCACGGCACCAAACCGAGCGATCCAGCGAAGAGGAAAAGGGGTGAGTCGAGCGCCTGCACCAAACTATCCCCACCACCCCCCCGGCCCTCTCGGTCAGCTGAGCACGACAGCAGAGACGAGCAGAGGGGCGAAGGGGACGGAGGCGGAGAACAAGGCGCATCGAGGGCGGGGGAAGCAAAGAGCGCTCACCGGAAGGCTCGAAGAGGGAGTCTCTGAAGCGGCGCGGGGGCTTAGAACAGGCTTCCGATCGCCGTTTAGGAAAAACCACTGGTGACCAACGAGCAGCAGCGAAAGCAAAACCAACCTCACGCATGGGCGCCGCCATTACAGCAAGCTGTTACAGGAACTAACAGGAAACGGAAGACGCCCGAGGGGAAAGACAAGCGCGGAGGTAAACACCCGGCGCAGGTTTTCTCTCTTGGCAGCCAAGCGCTCACCATTTGAAGGAGAACGTTAGCGGTGCAGACGATCCCAAGGTGTAAGAGGTGGCTGCAGGAGACAGCGGAGGCGGCGGAGGCGACCAAGCACATGCCAGGGGAACACCAGGGACCAACCGGAGAGGGCATTGAAAACGCCAAGAACCTAACGAAAAGGGTAATCAAGGGCCAGTGCGACACGCACCGCCAGTGAATGTGAGGCAACGCGCTCTAACGGGGCTCAAAGTGACAATCAAGTGCCCAAGTGCCAACCAAAGGGAGCGAACAAGGACCAGAACGGCACACCGCCGGTGAACGTGCAGAGGCACGCCCAGGAGCTCTGAGGTGGGGGCTAACACGGACTCCCTTCTGAAGGGGGGTTATACCAAGGCACGCACACAAGCCAAAAAGAGCCCTGGGCCTAGGGAGCCACTAACTGATATCAGCCTCACCCAACTGAGAGAGACAACAGACACCAACCCAGGCCAGCCACTCATAAAAAGCAGCCGGTTTAGGTGGCGAACGAGACAAAGCACACGCTGGCAGGACCAAAAGCAAAGACCTGAACAAGACACATCAGAGAGCCAAGTAGGTACAGGACTCACGCAACTGCCCCAACCTCAAAAGCAATTCTATCCGGCATCCCAACATCTGCCCAAAAAGTGGGGCGCCTAGGCAGCATTCTGTCAAGAAGAGGTATTGGAACAATGGCAAACAATGAAGGGAAAACGGCAGGAGACCAAAAAAAGTTCAAAAAAGACATTCCTGACTCCCTGCTGAAGTCTAAAAGCGAAACGGCCACCCTAGAGACTATCCTTAGAAAGATCAATGAAGGGAACGCGGTGGCGAGGGAAACAAAACTAAAGATTGACAACATGCAACTAGAATTGGTGGCAATAAGAGCCGAATTGCACAGCACCAACACCCGAATGGAAGCAGCAGAAGGCCGCATAAGCTCCATGGAGGACGCAACTGTAGAGAACACCAAGGCAATAGCGGAATGTCAGAAAGCCACGAAGGCCATACAAAGACAGCTAGCAGAGCAGGACGACCGGGTCAGAAGAGGCAATGTGAGGATCCTTGGGGTACCGGAGGGAAGAGAGGATAAAGCAGGCTCATGCGCAGCCATGCTTGAAGAAATGATTCCAAAGCTCACAGGCATACACTTTGACAGGCGGTTCGAAGTACAAAAAGCTTACAGAGTGCCGGCAGGGAAACCGGTGACGGGAAGGAGACCCAGACCAATAATATGCAATCTGCTACGAACGAGCCATACTGACGCCATTTTCGCATTCGCCAGGAGATGGAAACAAAAAGCCCCGGAGCAGCGAAAAGATGCGCCTCACCTGATGAGGCCGCACACTCGGAATAAGGAACAACACAAGCAACAGGACAACACGTCTACCTCAAGCAAGCAACTTCTCCCAAATGACAAATCGGAAGTATGATCCATGGTCATAAAGAGAATGGAACAGTTTACATGCTCGGAACAATCAACCTCAGTGCAGACAAGAATCTACATGGACGAGAAAGACCAAGCAAGCAGGAAGTAGGAGTTTTTCTTCTCCCTCCTGTTGCCAACAGAACTGCGGGGCATCAAAAGCCACGTTTACATGTTCGTTCAAAACCTACCTCAACACTGAGAAGGACTAGACTAGAACGGAAACAACCAAGCAAACAAGAATGACTGTGCCTTTTCTATTTTCAACGCTCTGCCATCGACAAAACACAAACTCTACCTCAGGGATGATGCGGAGCAAAGGAACTTTGTCATCGCACACCCACTCAGCAAGTAAGGGGGGAGGGGGGAGGGAGGGGACGGGGGAGCAGGGGAGGGAGGGGGGGCGAGGAGCACATACATGGGGTTACTCTTTTTCTCTATCTCTGCTACTCTATCTTCCAATTTTCCACACTTCCATCTAGGAGCAACAAGCGCAGGCATAAGCACAAATACCCACGAGCAAGCCAAGGGCTAGGGAGAGGCAGCCATAGGAATCCACACAGAGCGAGGCCACGCAGATCGCCAGATGCACACCACCACAAATGACACACAACATCCAAACCAACCTCTCAACTGATATTAAGATAGTATCCCTAAACGTCAAAGGTCTTAACAGCCCGGTGAAAAGAAGGAAAGTACTAGAACACCTGAGGAAACTTAAGAGCGATATCTATGTACTGCAAGAGACAAGATTAGAAGCTGAGGACACAGAGCGCCTCAAGGCCAGCTGGATAGGCGAAGTAAGAGGGTCAGCAGCACAGAACAAAAAAAATGGGGTAGTGACACTAACCAGCAAGAACTCCAAGCTAACAGTGGTGAACACGCAGGCAGACACCGAGGGTAGAATTCTAGTGACTAGCCTAAGGAGAGCCGGGGAAACTATACATGTGGCCAACATCTACGGCCCAAATACTGATGACAGGCCCTTCTGGGACAAGGTAGGAGCACAACTACACACTCTACCACTAGGCGACCTTCTTGTCGTCGCTGGAGATATGAACCAGGTCCTAGACCCAGCCATTGACAAGCACCCGCACAGACCGAGCCAAGCAACACACAAGGGAAACATCCTGAAAAACCTGTGCTCCAAACTTAGCCTCAAGAACCCATGGCGCCTCCAAAACCCAGACGCCAGAGAATACACTTTTTACTCCAACCGACACAACTCCTACAGCAGAATAGACCACATCCTCATATCAGAAACACACACCCACCTCATAGACCACACAGAAATTGGGCCTCGGACCATCTCAGATCACTCGCACATAAGCCTAACCCTATCAGGGAAGCACAATGAGAAGCCAACCCGCAGATGTCGTTTTGACGACAATCTGCTTACCAACATCTCAGCGAAAGCAGAGATCGAAACAGCAATAAAAGAGTACCTGGCAATTAACGATACCCCCGAGATAGACAGAGAACTGCCATGGGATGCCTTAAAAGCCACCATCAGAGGGACTGTTATGACAATCAAGGGAAGGCTGAACAAAGAAAGAAACAAAAAGATAGCCGACCTGGAAAAATAAATCAAAAACCTAGAGAATGGTCACAAAGCCAACCTAGAAGATAGGAACACCCTCACCAGCCTAACTAAACGAAAGTATGAACTCAACAAAATCCTGAGTGAAAGAGCAGGGACCTGGATAAATAAGTACAAAGCTATCAACCTATGCACCGCAAACAAAGCAGGGAAAAACCTGGCATCCTACCTTAAGGGGAAACAGAAACCGCATTCGATAGAGGCCATCAAAGACAGACATAACAAGTCCCAGACTGCAAACAAGGAGATACTGGAGGTCTTCAGAGACTTCTACGAGAAACTCTACACGAGGGACGAAACACTACGAGAAGATGGGGGCAAAGAACTCCTAGAACGCATATCCTCACCGATGCTATCAGATAAAGAACGAGACATCCTCGACCTAAACATAACAGAGGACGAAATAGGGAGAGCCACAGCGAGCCTCAAAGACAACAAGGCACCAGGGCCAGGCGGCTTCACGGCCAGCTTCTACAAGCAGTACCTGCACATTCTCAGACCCACAATGAAGGAAGTTTTCACGAAGTGTGTCCTGAATGGACGCATGACACCATCAATGGCGGAAGCAAACATAATAGTAATACCAAAGGAAGGCAAGGACACAAACCAGGCAAAGAACTTTAGACCAATCTCACTCATAAACGTAGACTGTAAAATCTACGCCAAAATACTAGCAACCAGACTCAACGCACACCTACCGAAGCTTATACACTGCTCCCAAGTAGGATACCTTAAAAACCGCATGTCCCACGACAACACAAGGCTGCTATGCCACATAATAAACCACTCCTCCAAGAGCAGCAACGCAGGGGTCATGATAGCCTTAGACGCTGAGAAAGCGTTTGACAGGGTGTCCTAGCCATTCCTTGACCAGTGCATGGTGAAATTTGGGCTCGGACCCAACTATAGGAAGATGGTATTGGCCCTCTACAACGAACCCAAAGCACGCGTGGTAGTAAACGGAGGGACATCAGAACTACTCCACCTAGGACGGGGGACCAGAAAAGGGTGCCCGCTCTCGCCAGCCCTGTTCCTGCTGGCGATAGAACCACTCCTAAACATGATCAGAACTAACACAGACATAGCAGGGATACCAGTAGAGGGAGAAACTTTTAAGCTAGCGGCATATGCAGACGACGTGCTAATAATCACCGAAGACCCAGAGAGATCAATCAAAGCACTGATGGAAACGATAGAACAATATGCCCAGGTCTCGGGATACAAATTAAACAGGGACAAATCCGAGTGCAAACCGCTGAACGTCCACACCACTAAAACGGTGTTAGGCTCGTCCGGCCTAACATGGCAACAGAAACCTATCAAGTACTTGGGCCTCCTCTTCAAAAGAGACCTAAGATCCACACTAGAACACAATGAGCAAGCCATACTACAGAAAATAAAGGAAAGAGTAGAAGGATGGTCTCCCAAATTCACCACGTGGTGGGGGAGAGTGGAAGCGATTAAAATGATGCTCACACCAATGGTGAATTACATGCTGAACATGCTGCCACTGATAAACACAGAAGACTTCCATAAGAGACTAGACAAAATGCTGAATACCTTTCTATGGAGGGGGAAAAAGCCCAGAATAAGCCTACATAAGCTCAGACTGACGAAAGACCTAGGCGGCCTTAACATAACAAACTTCAAAACATTCCAAAAAGCATGCATAGCCGGACAGGGGCTACACTGGCTCACCCCGAGACCGGAATATACCCCGGCGTGGCTGACACTTGAGCGAGGGCTACTAAAAGGGATGAACCCCATCGCCCTTCTCACTGCTACCCGACACCCAGCAATTAAAGACAACCCCGTCCTAGGGAACACAAAAACAGTGCTCCTAAGTGTTGATAAACTAATGGGAACACGCATAAAGAAAACCCAATTCGAGTCCATTTGGCACAACCCCACAATAAAATACAGGGATAAGACTCTGAACATGCACTCATGGTACAGACACAGCATCTCCACTGCCAGCAACCTACAGAAACAAGGCACAAACTTTCTGAAGATCAAGGTAGCAATAAGGAAGGCAAACCTCAATGGTCTAACACCATCACTCATACAATACGCCACCAACCTTAATATACTAGGACACCAAGTCGCACACCTCTACAAGGCCCTTTGCCCAAAATCCACCAAACTCAACGATAAAGTCACAATTTATTGGGGCACACTAGCGGGTAGGGTGCTAAGTGAGGAGATCGGAGCTCTGGAGATCCACTTCCAGGAAAAAGGTTACAGCAGCTCTAAACCAGACAAAATTCTGGCTCATATATAAGGCATACTGGACACCCGCCCGCCTAGCATCCATGGGACTCCGCGACAGCAACTCCTGCTGGAATTGCAACAAGGGAAAGGGAGACCTCGCACACCTACTCTTCCACTGCTCCAAGGTTAGGAAATTCTGGAACATAATTGAAACACTAATAAACAACATCACAGGGGTCACCATGCACCTAGACTTCCATAGCCTGGCACTGGGTTTCACATCCCCCTCAATAACAACTAAAGAGGACCGCGACCTCATCGACCTACTACTGACAGCGGCAGTCAAAACAGTTCTGAACAATTGGAAAGACACAGGGAAAGCCACGCCTAAAGCATGGCTCAATTGGGTCACTTTCCTACGAGGGGCTGACAACATCACAGCAACACACTCACCCAAAACACACAGGCAGTCGAATATGTGGGAGTCCCTAGACAATTACCTATCGTCGCACAAACCCCCATAGGCAGTGCAGCTAGACACAGAGCCAATAGCTACAGAGCACCTTGCCTATTTCTGATAGTGCACACACCAGGAACGGAACCTGCAATGCTCCTTTCTTCTTCTTCTTCTCTCTCTCACTCTCTCTCTATTTTCTCCTCCGGGGCGTGGGACCAAGGATGACAACCAAGCAAGACAAAGGGACGGAGGACCCCAACGACCAGTCGAGCTCGAAAGACTGGCAATCGGACTAACTCCAATAAGACTGAAAGCTGGAATTTATTTATTTATTTAATGCATTTTTATATAGCGCTGACTTTACCCGAAGGTGTCAGAGCCCTTCACAATAGGCACAGTAGTGAAACATGAGGAAAAATTACAAGTCAGCATGTTACAAAAGCAAACATTACGTTACATGAGGCAATAGTGACAGTTGATCATGTATCAAGCGCAAACAAAATACAAGAGGTAGCAAACAATACGTTACAAGAGGAAACAAGTGACATGTGTATGTTACAAAAGCGTACAAAGTACAAATAGAGGTATAAAACTGCACTACATTTGCAGATACTCAAAGCACAAAAACAAACGTTTTGTTACATGGGGCAATGGTGGTAATTGCGCATGTATCAAAAGCAAACAAAATACAAGAGGTAGCAAACGATATATTACAAAAGTAAAAGTGACATGTGCATGTTACAAAGGAGTACACAATACAAGTAGAAGTATAATACTGTAATAAATGGCAGACTCTCAAACCACAAGAACACATTGGGAAGGCACTTCTATAGTCATGTAGAACAGAATTTCCTATAATGGAAGGGCTTCCTTCAGATAATAGAGAGGGCGTGAATTAAATTTGGAAGTGTCTTTGATGGAGGAGAGCTTTGAGGTCAGTTTTGAAGGCCTGGGAAGAGGTGGTGGTCCGGAGCTGAGGCAGAAGTGAGATCCAGATTCTCACTGCGTTGCCTTAAAAGGATTGGGCCATCGACCTTTCCTTCTTGAAAGTGGGAGGTTCAAGCAATAGATTTCCCGCATCACATGATGGTCTACACCCTCCAGAGAGTTTCAGTTTATTCGCCAGGTAGCTAGGTGAGGAGGAGTTCAAGGCTTTGTGGGTGATATAGGCAGTCATGTAGATAGAACTTGCCTCGATGGGAAGCCAACGGAGGGTGGATAAAATGGGTATGATGTGGTCGCTTCTTTTGGCCCCATATATGAAATGAGCTGCTGAATGGAGAACAGATTTAAGGGGGGACAGGTGGGATTTGGGGAGGTCAGTAAGAAGAGCGATGCAGTAGTCCAGTCTGGAGAGAACCAGCGATTGGACCAGGGTTTTAAGGTCATGCTCTGGGAAGAAGCGATGAATCCCCCAAAGAAGGCGCAGTTGGTATCGAGCAGACTTTGCAATGGAATTTATGTGGGAGAGTAGATTGAGCTTTGTGTCGAGTATGACACCAAGGGATTTTGCGCTGTCGACAATAATGCGTTTATTGTTATGTAGATTCATCTGATTCATCGATGATTGAACCGGGGGAGGAGAAAGTGAGGAGGAGGAATTCAGTTTTAGAGGGATTCAGAATCAGTTGATGAGTTAACATCCAGTTTTGAATGGAGTCAAGAGTAGAGCTTAGGTTGGAGAGATCGTGAGTGGAGGCAAGCTTGAGGTAGATTTGAGTGTCGTCCGCATAGATGGATGGTGGATCCCGTATTTACTTAGGAGATTCCCCAATGGTTCTAAATAGAGATTGAACAATGTGGGTGCAAGTTAGAGCCTTGAGGAACACCTTGACCTACCGCCAAAGGAGATGAAAGACTATTCGCTATTTTGATCATTTGGGATCTATCAGAGAGGAAGGAAGCAAACCATTTTCACTTAACCCTGTTCCTAAAATGAATGTGGCAATATGTACCATAACTGGTGCTTTTGTAAAGCACTCCAATACTTTTGGTCGAATTAGCGCTTATGTAAAACTGCAAAAACAAAATGTACATGTAATGGCGCTTTGTCTTCTTACTTCCACTGGTGCACACTGACGGGGGTGCCGACAAACCATGGAAGGCAGCAACGGGTAGTAAGTGTTGGGTGGAATGCTTGTAAAAGTCCTAGCCATTGGGATTTGCTAAGGGCTGCATTCTAGTCCATCGTTTTTCACCAATTATACCACTTCAAAGGCTAGTTACATGCAAATGAGCCTTGTTCCTGCTCCACTTGGAACGATCCAAGCCAGTTACCCTTCGACCTTGAACACATGCGACTTCAGGCTGGTTTGATGCTATTGGCCAACATGCTGCATGAATACAGGAGTACAGGTTAACAGTGGGTCTATTTTATGTATTTATTTTAGGAGCAATGGTTGTTGATGTAGTAGTAGTAGTATAAATGGATCTGTGGGATTTTTAATGGGGGTCTAGGAAAGTTCTAAAATTAGTTTACTAATAACCTAAAATTCATCTGCCGTTGGTTGACAAGTCTGACCTTACTGGTCTGTCTGTAGGCGGGTCATGGTGGAAGGCAGGGATATTGGATTTCACGCGTTTCTTCCGGGTACATGAGTTGGTCCTGCAGCCACGAGCAGAATCTGCTCCGAGGGAAGGGAGCAATCACACACTGATACACCACAGGCCGGAGCTCAAGTGGGTTGTAAACTATCTGTAATCGGGGATGCCTGTCCAAGGCTTGATGAAAAGGCCAGCTGGGGCCCTAATTGTCTGTCATTGACAACAGGGGGCTGTTTAGAGTGTTTTAATTGCAGCTCTCCAACTGCTGCTGAGAACATCCCCTCCTGCTTTGTACAAAAACATTACCTCCGCGTCCATCTTCCTTGCCACAGTAGTTACTAATGAGAATTCTGCTCCTACAGAAACTCCAAGCAAAAGTTAACCTACTAGTCTCCCTATCCCTCCAATATGGCCTCCAGTGGCAACCACCAATCACATAACAGGATACAAGATCCACACCACGACCTGTTTTTTTGTTTCTGCACTACTCCGAGTGCTGTTCATGTTCCTTTTATACAGGTGAGATGGGGGCTGCAGTTCTGCTTTAGCAGACTCTTGAGCTCCGTTTTGGGGGGGATGCAGTGTCATTTTGTTCTGTTTTTATCTCCCATTGTTGGGCATTTTATACATATTCCCCCGTCCTGCTTTAGCGGACTAGCGGGTTCCTGCTTTACGTGCCGGTTCTGTTTCTGCTACTGACACCGAGTCTTGCCTTTGCTGACTCTGCGTCTTGTCTGGGTGCCTGCAATTGTTTGCTCATATTGCCGAGTCCTCCTCTAGCGGACTCAGCATGTTTATTGGTGCCTCCTGTTGCCGCCATCGTGCTTGTTGCAGTCCCGGCGTGTTTTACGGGCTGCCCGCCCTCACAGACCAGGGTTCGAATCCAGCCTAATCTGTATAGGTTTCCCCAGGTGGTACATTTGGTAAATCCACTGTGCGTTTCACTGCACGCCTTCCTGTTTGTGGCCACAGCATTTGGTTTCCTGATGTTGGTCATTTTTTACGGCGGGCGAGTGGGGGGGGGCTGCATTTACTCGCGGTTTGTGTCCGCTTCTGATACTGCATGTCTTTTTGTAGCGCTTGCCTCACGGGTGCTTATAGGGTTTGGTGTTTCCCTCCACTTGTGCTTCTGCATACTCAGTATGTTGTTGGCTTCCCTACAGGTCACGCTGGTGGGTCACATACGTGTTAACTTCTCCTGCCTGCCCCTCTCATTTTGCATGGTACTGTGTCCTGCTGTAGTGGACTTGATGTACCTTACTTTCGGACCTCCCTGTTTTGCTCGCATAGGAGGGTGTTTTGTGGGTTTGTAGGTCCCTGGTTCTATCCCGGGTTTTGTCACAGTTTGGACTTCTGCTTTGTATGTCGCAGAGCTGTTTGATGTCACATCGTTTTGGGGCTCTTCATTATCATATGCTTTAATTGCTGCGCTTCTTGGGATCATGCTGTGACATGTCTGCAGCGTGCTACTCCCGGACTGGGGCTCTTTTCTCTGGTTTCCATGGTGATGGTACGCTTTTGGGGTGCTCCTACTTGCCATAGTGATGTTGCTGGTCTTTCTTTTTCCGATGCCACGGACGGTTCTTCTGGTTCTCTGGACTCAGTCCCTTGCCTTGCGTTGTTTCGGCAGATGTTGGCTCCTGCGGTGGCGTCTGCCTTGCATATTTGGGAATCACTTCCCCCTCCTGTGAGGGTCAGCTGTGTTCCGGGTCCTTCCTGTGTCTCGGTGAGGAAGGAAGTTGTGGACCAGACTGGTCATTTTATGCTGGGGTTGGATCTGGGGGTTATTCTTCGATGCATCCGTTCCTTCTTGTCGTTTCCCAAGTCCATGATGGATTTCCCCTGGTTTCTGATATGGAGGTCTTTCATTTCTTTGTGCAGTTCAACGTACCAAGCCTGTATCTTTGCCTCTCTACCCCTCTGAGTTGTGTTTGTTGGGGGCTGGATGGAAACATTTTATTGGTATTATTTACCCTGGTTTCTGAGTCGAAGTTATCCCTAGCTGGGCTTTACGGTTCGGTTTTCTGCCTCTGTTGCGGTGGGTGTTGGCCTGGGTGTGGCCGTTTTCCCGCTCTCTCCCTGATGGGCTGTTGGGGGCAGTTTCATCTTTCGTTTCCTTTGACTCCTTGTGCCTTAGCCCTTTCTGCCTATGCCACTCCTGATCTCGTTTGCTCTCTGTAGTTAGGGGTCGTGCGAGGTGGGGCTGCCGCCTAGTGGTGCCAGGGGCTGTTGGCTGTCGCCTGTTGTAGTCCCGTTCTGGGAGGGCAGATGTTGAGCTGTGAGTTTTGATTCTGTGCTTTTTATTTTATGGTGTTCACCTTTTAGTGCTCCCTTGGTGGTCTAATGAGTGGTTCTGCACTTGCTCCTGCTCGTCGTGGCCTGGCTCCTCTGGCCTTTCGTGGTCTTGGGCATGGCCGGAGTACTTCTTCCTCTGTCTTGTCCAGGTTCCCTGCCACCTCTTCCTCCTCTTCTACTACCGTGGGTCGCTCCAGAAGTGGGTCCTGTGGGATGTCGGCTGTCTCTCTTTATGGTCGACTGGATGCGGACTGAGTTGGTCCACTGGGCTCTCCTGGTAGTTTTGACGAGTTTTCTCCTTGTTTACCTGCTGTCTCCCCCACAAGGTTTCGGGTCACTCTGTGATTGTAGGCACTGTTGGGTGCGTGCGCTGCCTTGTTGGATAGGGCGCTATTGCTCCGTTGCCTGTAGGTCAGCGGGGGCAGGGGGATAGTCTTTGTTCTCTTCCTGGTGGGATGTGTCACGGAGGCCTATGTCCGGTGATGGGTCTGCCTTGGTTGGACTGATGTTTTGGTTT
The DNA here is from genome assembly GCF_964263255.1 of Lissotriton vulgaris. Taxonomy (NCBI): domain Eukaryota; kingdom Metazoa; phylum Chordata; class Amphibia; order Caudata; family Salamandridae; genus Lissotriton; species Lissotriton vulgaris. The sequence continues at coordinate 1,969,139 of NW_028241749.1, read as the reverse complement.
CGACACATACGGAAGCCGCTCACAGCAGTGGCTGTTGTTTTTAAAGCTGAATCGGAGATGTAGAAAACTATGAATTGAAACTCCTCGCAGCAGCAGTTGTAACGCGGATTGTGTCGTCTTGCCTGGGGCCAAGAGGAAACCTGTGGATAAACTGTCACTTGGCAGCTATTACCGGGGGAAAAAGTTCCTGACCTACGAGGAAGCAGCGCAGAGGCCTGGGACTGCGAGGACCAGCATTCTTTCCATCTTCCACAGCTGGTGCCTCTTCCCGGGCGTTCTCCGCCCACTCCCCCTGCCTCATTACTGTTCACGGGAGCCGCTCACAGCAGCAGTTGTAACGCGGATTGTGTCGTCTTGCCTGGGGCCAAGAGGAAACCTGTGGATAAACCGTCACTTGGCAGTTATCACCGGGGGAAAAAGTTCCTGACCTACGAGGAAGCAGTGCGGACGCCGGGGACTGCGAGGACCAGCATTCTTTCCCTCTTCCACAGCTGGTGCCTCTTGCCGGGCGTGCACCGCCCACTCCCCCTGCCTCATTACTGCTTGCGGCCCTAGCTTTGCGGGAGCCGCTCGCAGCAGCAGTTGTAACGCAGATTGTGTCGTCTTGCCTGGGGCCAAGAGGAAACCTGTGGATAAACCGTCACTTGGCAGCTATTACCGGGGGAAAAAGTTCCTGACCTACGAGGAAGCAGCGCCCACTCCCCCTGCTGGTACTTAATAGGAATCCCAACGAGCATCGCGGGACGCGCGCGGGACAAAGCCCGGGGCGAAGCCCGGACAAAGGGCGGCCGTTTGAAACCGTTAGAGAACGGTAGAGACCGGACCGGGCTACCCCCCTAACGCCCTAACGCCCGATTCCCTGGATTACTGACCGACCCGTCTGGCTGCTGAGATACTTGGAGCTAATAAAATGGCCACTAGAGAAACAAGAAGTAAGGCCAACAATATGGCCTCAGGTACTTTGGATAATTTTTTAGCTAAGGCAAACAAAGTGGTCAATAAGGGTCTCACTGTGCTGGAGAAGCAAATTGCGGAGGGTATAGAGCAATCATATTTGGCTTCACCGGGGTCATCATCTAATGTTAGGCCATCAATATCACTTGACGCCACGCATTTATCACTCATGGACAGCATTGACCAAACCATAGAGTCTGTCCTACAACAGCTAAGGACACCATCTAACTCCCATAGGGATAGAGATTCACTACGTAACACTGATGAGGTGGAATCTTTCTCTATTGTGGAGTTAGTTCCATCTGGGGCTCAGGGGGATGGTCTCACATTAACTGAATACATGGGTAATAGAAAGGACGCAGCCCCGAAAGGAAAAAGATCTAGAAAGTCCAATGGCGCTAAAAGGGCTAAAGTTGATCCCCTAGTGAATACTGTTGAGGACAGCCTGGTTATCCCTGGAACATCTGTAACGGGGAACGATCTGGAAACGGCAAGCACCCCTCCCCCTACACTTATTACCACTCACACTGGCCATTTTGTTTTTGGCGGGGTAGTTCCCAAAACCTCAGAGTACATTATAGGCACACTCACTGGTATCCTTAAAAGTCTCTTAGATCCTCTGTTCCTTAAACTAGACTCTATAGAGGCTAGACTTCTAGCTATAGTACATTTTTTATTGTATATAGTTAATTAAAACCTTTACAATATGGTTACATAAAAACACATGTTTTAAGAATAAAATGTACGACTTCTAGCTATAGAAAGACTAGGTGGCAGTGGTGGTGACCAGATAGGGCCAAGAGTAAGCTCACATGGAGGACATGTGGATAATGCTGGGACTTCTCATTCCCCTATTGTTTCAACTACTATGGCCCCTACTCCAACAATAGCTCCCACAAGTGAAAATATGAGTACAGCCCCGGTGCCACAGTCTGTCCCTGTACCCCTTCCTAGGCAACTGCCTCCGGTACCAACTGTAAGGCGGTCGAAGCTACCTGCTCCGGCCAGTTCACTCGGCCAGGAGAGACCAACGAATGAAACAGCTAGCTGTCAAATTCGGCCAGCTAGTTCCAATAATCGGCGTAAAGCAGTTAATCTACCACCGGAGGCGGCAGCCTACATTGTGATTCTGATGGGGGTACCAGAACTTACCAGTGACGCTGTAGAATCTTATGATTCTCTATGCAATAAGGTTATCAGCTGGTTAAATATCCAAAGGCCCTTACCACCTAATCTCAGAGGAGAGGTTCTTATGGTTAGAAGGGTCCCGTGGGTTGGGTACACCGCGAAGAAAAGTCTGGGGTGCTGCATAATTGTAAGTTTCAAGAGTCCCCAAGTTGCTACTTATATATGTAATTGGCTAGGGGGTTCAGGAAATACTTCTATAGAATTGGTCCCACTGTCATACTTCTACCCGAATGTACGTGATTTGACCGGGAGGAAGAACGATGGTTGGACAAGGGTTGGGTTTGCTGTCGATGGGTCAAGATACAGGCCCGCCCGTAATGTCATTGGAGAAGTGTGGCTCAGGGGTGGAGAAGTGTGGCTCAGGGGTTAGAGGCGGCAGACCCGGAAGCTGAGATCGGTCCTGGACCAGGGTTCAATTCCCCGCCTCGGTGGGTCTTGGGCTAAAAATTCCACGGACTCGATAATTCTCGCCCCGGTGCCTTCTCGACTCACGGGTTCACACTCTGCGACTCTGGGCAATAGCTTGCTTAATCTCCACAACGGCCCCTCGCGGCGGGATGCCTGACTTTCACCTTGTGGATACCCTGCTATCTCACAGGGGAATACCAGGACGGGTTCCCTAAGCAAGCGCCGGGACACCCACTGCGGGTAGCTGTGCGCTATATAAGCTCAATTACATTCCTGCCCACGGCACCTATGTACACCTGAATAGATTCAGTTACCTTGATCAGGTTGATTGACTCCGAAAGGATGCACCCATAAGATGTACCTGAAATATCGCAGGGTATCTGCAGGCGATATAAATGTCATCATTCGAGAAACTGACCCAACCTCTCAGGCAAACCTAACTCCTTCCTGCTTCCAGGGCCGAGCAAGTAACCTACCGGGTAATGCACCTGGACACAGTCGATCATTTGTAGTCCTGCCTGGTCCTAACATAACACCTGCTGCCTCACCCTTTTTAGAAACAACACTGCAAGAGCCCGCAGTTCCTTTACCAGATATTGAATCAGAGAAAACTGGGGGGCTGGGAACAAAACCTACAACCGAAACCCTAAATGTCCTCTCCTGGAATGTGGCGGGTATTGCCAATAAATTACACACAAATGATTGGGATTCTTCAGTTGGCAGTAGTGATATTTGTCTTTTTCAAGAGACATGGGCCAGGGAACCCTTGTGTAGAGTAGGGTACGCAGTCTTTGAAATTAAAGCCAGTTGGAGTGGCAAAGGGAGGCCCTCGGGTGGTTTGGCGATTTGGGTAGCCAGTTACATTGGGTGTAATGTGGAGAATGTACCGACATCTTCACAAGACATACAGTGTGTTCTACTCAGGTGGCCTAATGTGCTAAACCTGGCAATTATTAATGTCTACTCTCGTCCAGTCAGTGTGACTGTGGAGTCACCAACTTTAGAAGAACTATCATTATTCCTGGGTCAACTTCCTACTGATTATAAGATAGTGATGGGCGGAGATTTTAACTGCCACTTTGAACCACTGGAAGGTCTAAGGGAGGGTGCTCTTACTGCTGAAGATTACTTCTGGGGCGTCCCGCCATGTCAGTCCCCTTACCCCAAATCTTGGTCCCCTCTTGCAGTGCAACTCATGTCCATAACACTAAATTTTGCACTAAGGGCTTGTAATGGACGTACCCCGTCCGACATCCCTACATTGTGTACCTTCAATAGGAAGGACTATGAATCAAGGCTGGACTATATCTTTGTGGATATTGGTCTGTGGTCTAAGGTCCAAGATTTTAAGGTAATCATAAGAACAGACAGCGACCATAACGCACTTCTATTAGATATGGTGCATCCTGTACCTGCTGGTTTATCACTACCCAAAAATCCCAGTGATGATCCAGGGAATCTGAATCTTAGCTCTAACAGGCGTAGGGTAAAATGGGGGAAATTGGTTAATTCAGAAGAGAGTATAACCTAAATCTATGAATTAGCACTCCCTAAGTTCAATGATCTGGACGCACTAATTAATCAGCCCAGACCACCAAACTATAATGAGAAAGTAGTCCAAATTCATATAGACCTAGTGGGAGATCTTGGTGAGGTTTTTTTATCCAGTGGTAGTCCCACAGAAGAAAAAGACCCGAACTTCTAACTGGTATAATTCTTCCTGTAGAAAGATTAAGACAAAGCTAATAGCCACAATAAAAGCAGGTTCTGATAAGGGTAAGGTCGCTGTGCTTAGGCGGAACTATTGGGTAGCCATGGCAGAGGCAAAGTTGGAATGGGATTGGAACAGATGGCAGGATCTCTCCCTAGCGCTAGAAGCGAGGGACTCTAGAAAATTCTGCTCCCTAGTAAACACAGGCACAGGAGAACCAAAGTCTGCAGTGGAGCCGAACATTGCATCTTCCGTTTGGGAAGACCACTTTGGCAAATTGTATCAAGATTCCACTAAACTTGCCAATGATGTGGACCTGGATGCTATATCCATTCCTGCAGCTGGACTAGAATTTACCCTCGGCGAGGTGGTTAGTGCAATAGAGAGATTGGCGAAGGGGAAGGCCCCGGGATTAGACAGATTGCCTGGTGACCTTTTTGGACATCATCCAGAGATATGGGGCCCGTACTTCCTCATTTTGTTTAATTCTATCACGGGAGGTATGGAGATCCCTAGTACTTGGCTGGGGGCAGAGATAGTGCCCATCTTTAAAAAGGGCTCTCCTCTCCTCCCAGCCAACTCCAGGCCGATCAGCCTCATAGATGTCCCCAAAACTATTTTCCCGCCTTCTCTTGGACCAGCTTCTGGACTGGATGGAGGAAAATGAAATTCTGAGTCCCCTCCAGGCTGGCTTCAGGAAAAACACGTCCACCATGGATCAGATTTTCCGCCTCGTACTCCTCTACTGGAAAACTGTGAGGATCGAGGGGGGGGGCTGTACATGGTGTTCGTGGACCTGAGGTCAGCCTTTGACTTGGTCCCTCACAAGAAACTGTGGGAGGTCCTAAAGGAGCTGGGTGTTCCCGCCCATTTACTACACGCCATAGTCAGGCTTCACACTAATAATTTTGCACAGGTCAGGTGTGGGAGGGATGGAGCGTTGTCATCCAGGTTCCAAGTCCTTAGAGGGGTAAGACAGGGTTGCGTCTTGGCGCCGACCCTGTTATGCCTCTACGTTAACTATGTCATATCCCATCTCGACAGTGTTAGGGACAACAACGCTCCCTTTTTGGCAGGCAGGAGGGTACCGGCTATCATGTTCGCCGACGATACCCTCCTGCTTTCCAAATCACCGATGGGGATCCAGCGGATCCTAGATGGTTTTGGTCTTTTCTGTAGACAATATGGTCTAGAGATTAATACAGAGAAGACCAAATTCATGATATTTAATCCCTCCCCTAAAACCAGACCTAATCCATCCCTGGGCTCTGCGAAACTGGAAAGGGTAAAAACCTTCCAGTATCTGGGTGTAACCCTACATGAGAACCTATCCTGGGAGCCACAAATAGCAAGATCTCGGCTCAAGCGTAGTCAATTGTCCGGTGCAATTTTGAAGGTTGCAAATACTTCTACTTACAAACCCATTAGCCCGGCAATAGAAATGTACAAAACTCAAGGCAAAGCGGCCGCTTCTGATGGTAGCGAGTTATGGGGGTACAAAGCTGGGGCAGAACTTCTGAGTGTAGAAAACAATTTCTTTAGACGCCTCTTAGCCCTCCCCCGTGGCACACCCCTACTCCCCTTGAGACTTGATGTGGGTCTTCCCTCTATAGCTGAGGATCTCGAATTAAAGCCTTTGAGATTCTGGCACAGGCTTTGGACCACTAGCGAGCTTGCTCATTACAGGCAAGACCTCATACATGTAATGAACTTGAATAAGCGTGACAGAATTCCTTGGTTGGTTTTCATTAAGAAAGAACTGTATTGCCTGAGACTCCAGGAGTTATGGAATGTTCCCGAACAAGGCTGCCAAAGGGTCTCTCGTAAAAGACTGGTGGAAATACATAAGGAAAAAAGTTTATCTACTCAGGTATCTGCACCCAATAACGACACCTTAACAGATCGATTTTTAGATTCCAAAAATTCATATAATTTTTAAGGTTTTATGGACATCATTTTCCCCATTTTAGCACGGAAACTGTTCATCCAATGGAGGTTAGGCACCCTGCCTATTAAAACTTTTACCTGTAAATGGACAAAGAGTGATGATAAAATCTGTCCGGGGTGCGCTGATCATGATGAGGAGGAAATTCATGTTCTGTTCTTCTGCCCAGCCTACAATAGACCTAGGAAATATTGGCTTGTGCCACTGTGCAGGAATTTGGGCATAAGGAACCATTTGCATTCTTATAGAATACTGAAAACCAGCACTCTGCCCCACATAGTCTTTGCAGTTTGCCAAATACATACTGGCCATGTGGCAGGTAAGAAATAAACTCCTAAAAGCCTGACCACTGATATGAACTGTAAAGTACTCCCTCTCATGAACAAACTTCCAAGGAATCCAATTTTCATGTAATGTTTTTTATACTAGGGGTTGTTCTTTTTAAATGTCGAACGTTTTAAATGATTAATGTTTTCATTGTATCTTTTATGGTCTAAATGACCGAAATAAAGAATTTTTGGATTGGATTGGATTGGATTGTTTCGTCACATACCAATTGGTGTCCTTAGAGGTGTTCCTGCCTCTGCTCATTCATTGGGTTTCTGGATTCCTTCAGTTTGCGGGATGCTTCTCTCCATGCTCCTGTCCTTTTGACCTCGCGTATTGGTTTGACTTTTGGCCTGTGTTCCTCCCCTCGTGTCTTTGCTGCGGTTCTGGCACCTCTGGTTGGGCTTTTTCGTGGGAGGTGGATTGTGTTCTTCTTTCCCTGGTTGTTTGGTTAAATCTGCTTTTTTTTTCTCTGAGACAATGCTCCATGTCTGTGAGGGTTGCCTGGTCCTCGTGGGTCACAGTTTCTCTTGATTCCTGATTAGTTCTATTGATCGGATGTACATTGGAGCTCACTTGGGACGCTGTTGGGTTTGGTGTTCGAGCATCATGCACTGACTTTGCATCTGGAGTCTGTTTTCGGTCCCTGGTGTCGGGCCCTTCAGTGTGACTTTGGTTGGGGGTCCGGGTATTCTGTCCTCCTGCTTGCTGGTGGTGCCTTGGGCTCCTCTCCCTTTGTCTCTTATGATGAGTTATCTTGTTTTTCTCATTGACGCCCCTATGGTCTGGATTTCGATCTGTGGGTTCCTGTGCCTGCCCTGGTGAGGGTGGTTCTTTGTTGGTGGCTGGATGTCGCTCATCTGTTCCGATGTCGTCCGTTTCTGTTTGTTCCCTCTAGGATGGTCACTGCGCTTGTCTGTCTGTGGCCTTGGGGGACTTTTCTGGATGACTTTTTGATGCGGACTGGTGGTCGGTGCCTCTGCTTTCTTGTTCTCCATTGCCGGGGGCTAAAGGCTGTTCAGTTGGGTCGCTGGATGTTAACCAGCCTTGTTGGCGGTTTGCCGTGTTGGTGTCCGGGCGGACTCTCATGTTATCATGTTCTGCTTCTCTCTGTAGGGAGGGTGACATTGTTTGTTCCCTCAGTTTCCTCTGTCAATTCCATTGTTCCAGGCCGGGGTCATTGTTGGCCTCACTGTCTGTGGTTTCTCTCCTGAACCGGGGGAGTGTGTTGACGGGCTGTCTGTGTGGGAACCTCCCTCCGTGGGGTCTTTTTATCTGCTATGGATGATATTCTTGCCATTGTCGTGGTGTTTTGAATATCGGTTGGTGGACTTGTTTGCTTCTTCGGTCCTATGCGTTCCGTTGTTTTTCCTCTTTTATGCCTTTTCCATGGGCTTGGAGATGGATGCAATATCCTTCCAGTAGCCGAGGGGCCTGTTGTCTGCCTTCCTCTGGCTCCCCTACTTCCGGCACTTGTGCTGGGTTTTGGGTGTGTTGGGGCTTTGGTGCCTCTGGTGGTTCCTGGTTGGCTTCACCCCCGTGGTTTCCTCTGTTGTTGGTGGCAGCATTGCGTCCGCGTTGCTGTTCCTTTCATATCAATTTGTTGGACCCTTTGGTTCATCTTCTGGTGTGCCGGTCTGTGTTTCTTCTGGATTGGCTCTTGTGCAGTGTTCCCTGTTCCTGAATGATTGTTCATTTGGAGTTGCGAGCCTTGTTCCACTGTGGGGGCGCCCCTCTGCTTTGTTGTCTTTCGCTACGCTTTGGGTCTCCTTTGCTATTGGGGTCTGCACTATGATTTGGCTCCTGGTCGGGTCCTGGATATTTTTTGGGGGGTTGGTGTTGGTTGGGCTTGGCCCATTCTACCCTCCATGTTTGGGGGGGCTACCTTTGGAGCTTTTTCTTGGTCTCGCTTTTGTGACTGTGGGGCCTTTTGGAGGCTCGTCTTTCGCGCCGCTGGCCCTTCTACCCCCTCGTCCTGGGTAATCTCCTCCCTGTGGGACCATCCGTTGGTGTTGGTGCATTGCAGGAGGTTCCATTGGTCTGTTGGAGTACGGGGACTTGCTGTTTTTGACATTTGGAAGGTTTCGGTGCTTTTGCTTATTCTTCCTTCTTTTTTGCCTGCTTGTGCTCTGATTAGTCAGTCGGCAGGGGTGTTGCTTCCTGTTGACTCCTTTGCACATTTTTGGTTGTGTAGCGTGCCTTGATGAATTCTTGGTCTCGCACAGCTGCTTTTTCTGTGGTGGTCTCTTGTTTGTCATTTTCGCTGCTCCGTAGGGGTCTGTTGCCATTTCTTTGGCTCTCAACCAGTGGATTTGGGTGGCTCTCGTTTTGGTGCCTATTTCGGTCGGTAGTTCCCTCTTGTTCATTTCGGGGGCATTCTTTTGGTTTGTTGCGGTTTCTTGGTCCGCCTTTGTGGTTGTTTCCATGGGTAGTTGGCTGGTCGACCACTTGGTCTTCCCCTCATGCCTTCTTTTCTCGGTACCGGCTTCAGGTTGGTGCTTCTGTTGCTATTGCCTCTTTGGTTCTGTACTCAGTGGTTTCTTGAGGTGTATCTCTCTCCTTTGTTGTCGCTGATGTTTTTTGTTGTGCTGCCTTCCATGTGTGGGCTGTAATTCCTATCTATGAAGCTGATATTGCTTTGAAATCTGCTCATTAGTAATTACTGTGGTGAGGAAGACGGACGAGAAGGTAATGCCCCAGTTACTTACCGGTAATCTTCATTACTCCGAGTCCTAGTCTTCCTCGCCACAGTACAGTTTCCCTTCCCTCCCGGCCCTTTGTTGTGGCTTCATGTATACTGCTTAGGCTTACAGGTCGTGGTTTGGATCGTGTATCCTTTTATGTGATTGATGGTTGCCACTGTGGGCCATATTGGAGGGATAGGGTGACTAGTATGTTAACTTTTGCTTGGAGATTCTGTAGGAGCAGAATGTTCATTAGTAATTACGGTGGCAAGGAAGACTAGGACTCGGAGTAATGAAGATTACCGGTAAGTAACCCGGGCATTAGGCCATTAAGAGACAACAAAAGGTTGATGCAGTGAAATAGCACCTTCAAAGGTGGTCGCCAATGAGCTTCTCCGCAGTGAAGGATGGGCCTCTAATTTAGCAGGAAATGCAAAGTAAGCACCCAGTGATGTCATCGCAATGTTTTTTTCACAGGAAAACATTGGTTCACACCAAACCACACAGCATCTAGAGACCAGACAGATGGTTCAATGCGGTCTAAATTGTTGTATGTTGGCATGTCAAAGATGCGGAGTTGGTAATTGGCGTGCTAATAGCCAGGAAATAACAAACCTTGGTGAACACTCTGTATTCAGATTTTACTGGAAGATAAAGCTGCCTGTGAAGACATGTTCTAGAGAAGCCACTGCGCGTGTTAAAAGTCTTGTGATGGTGCCCACTGTCCTAACAAGAACAAAAACCTAACAGGCCGACAAAATTCAATAAATAAAATGCACTTTGCCCAGCCTTCTTTATTGCAGCGACAGCATCCACCCGGAACTCAAGAAAGCTCCTATGTATGCGGCTTTAAAGAGGGCAGAAGGCATTCTGAGCAAACAGCGGGGTTCATGAAACAGCGGCCTCGCTTCGAGCCCCGGGATCTTAACTAGATGGTTGGACAGTCCATTTGACACACGCCCCACCGACGCATCTATCAGGCCATAATCCTAAATTTGTTGAATGATGGCCATTGCACGCTATTATCTTTGTTTAATAATGTTTTACAGAATTGTATTAAAATCCAAATAGTTTGTTGTTGGTTCACTGGCCTTCCCACAATCGCTTGTGTTTCATATAGTGTTTCATACCTCTTTCCTGCTGTTTCTAAGCGCTGTAGATAACAGTACTATTACCTAATGTGACGAGCGACTAGAAAGCTAAAATTGCCCTGGCTGGGATTCTGACGTGTAACCTGCAGAATACTGCATGTTTAATACCCGACTGTTCAACGCACTGACTTGTCCTGCCAGCTAAAACAGAATAGATACGGTGCTTGATAAAGCGCTATGTTAGATGGGGCCTACTGGCACTAAAGTGTTTCACGCATATCTGAAACATTTGTCAGTTTGTTGATTAGCACTGTGAGCTGAGGATTCTGAGCTGGAAGGCCCGGCTACCCCTTCCCGCAGTCATTTGTCAGAATGAAATTCACCCAGCTGGGAAGTTCTTTCCAAGAAAAGGGGGCCTGTAATGGAAACTAAACTTTCACAATTAAATGTGTCCCTGCCGGCCCCCACAGGAAATTGAACAAAGTCCAGGAGCAGGAATGCTTTAGCTTTAGGTAATCAAAATACAGCCAACCTTTAGGCGAAGCTCAAGGATTTACTGGCATATTTAAAAGTGTTAATTTGTTGCAGTAAAAGCAAGCCATAAAACAGGGCACCATGTAAAACAAGCAGAATGCGTGAGAACCCAGGCAAGTGGAATGTTGCTTGCATTCCTTAGAAATGCAATAGTAGTCCGGACACCACCTGAAAAAAACAAACCCGTGAGTGGTGCACGCGCGCCACAGTGAGCGATCTGTTTTCAATTATCGCGCATGAACCTGTGCACGATAATTGAAAACAGTTGTGGCCTGTGCGGGTAACCGCAAGCAATGGGCCTTGGGTGGAGCAAAGGCGGGATATGCACCCACCTTTGCCCAATTGCGTGCTGTCTTTCTCAGAAAGATGCACGCACCATCTAACCATGTCTAACTGGGGTGGCAGAGTGGGCTAAAGAACGGTGATGGATTAAACCCAGATCTTTTGACTGGGTGTGAGTGTTTGATTGATTCAGATGCTCCGTCCATCACCAACCCCTTTTGTACCGCTTTTGGCCGCCATAAGTGTGGCAGGGTATGCTCAGACGAGAGTCCCTTGCTCACTTTGCCACTGGATTCAAGCAAGCCGGGCTGAAGACGGCTGGAATGCCAGAAACTGGTCCTCGGAAGCTTGTTTCCGGTCCAGGGAAGACATGGTTTGGCAGTTCGGGCTGGACTGTTCCCCAGAGGCACAGGGTCAGCCTGATTTGCATATAGTCATGTCTGAACTGGGGTGGCAGAGTGGGCTAAAGAACGGTGATGGATTAAACCCAGATCTTTTGACTAGGTGTGAGTGTTTGATTGATTCAGATGCTCCGTCCATCACCACCCCCTTTTGTACAGCTTTTGGCCACCATAAGTGTGGCAGGGTATGCTCAGACGTTGGTCCCTTGCTCACTTTGCCACTGGATTCAAGCAAGCCGGGCTGAAGACAGCTGAAATGCCAGAAACCGGTCCTCAGAAACTTGTTTCCGGTCCAGGGAAGACATGGCTTGGCAGTTCGGGCTGGACTGTTCCCATGAGGCACAGGGTCAGACTGATTTGCATATAGCCATGTCTGAACTGGGGTGGCAGAGTGGGCTAAAGAACGGTGATGGATTAAACCCAGATCTTTCGACTGGGTGTGAGTGTTTGATTGATTCAGATGCTCCGTCCATCTCCACCCCCTTTTGTACCGCTTTTGGCCGCCATAAGTGTGGCAGGGTATGCTCAGACGTTAGTCCCTTGCTCACTTTGCCACTGGATTCAAGCAAGCCGGCTGAAGACGACTGGAATGCCAGAAACCGGTCTCGGAAGCTTGTTTCCGGTCCAGGTAAGACATGGCTTGGCAGTTCGGGCTGGACTGTTCCTATGAGGCACAGGGTCAGACTGATTTGCATATAGCCATGTCTGAACTGGGGTGGCAGAGTGGGCTAAAGAACGGTGATGGATTAAACCCAGATCTTTTGACTGGGTGTGAGTGTTTGATTGATTCAGATGTTCCGTCCATCACCACACCCTTTTGTATCGCTGGTGGGGATGGTAGGCAACTGGACAAGTGATTAGCATTGAGGAAAATGCTCAATCGGGCAGATTGCAGGTATTCCAGCCCGAGAGGGGAGATTTGGGCACAAGTGCGTGATTTCCACTCCTGGTTGCGGAAATCCACTCTGGGTGCGGGAATTCCAGCACAACTGTGGACGTAAAGGTAGTAGTCGTAAGTGCAGAAGTAAGTGCATTTATACCATAAGTAGTAAGTTTAGGATTTTGCCTCAGATTAGTTCTGTGAATCGGCCCCACAGTTATCATTTTATACTTCTTTGTACTGCTTAAAAGCAGTGGGATGACACTCCTCCGCCATAGTGGAGGAGCTGCCAATAGAAACGGAGGAAAAGTACAAGCACAGAAACCAATCAAAAGCAAGGAAAGTAAGGAGCATAATGTAAGACCCTTTTAAGGTTTATATTAAATACAATAGATTTCACAAGCACAGAGCTGGTGAAACCTCAAAACAAAAGACCACTCCCCAAAACCTGCTTTATTAACATGAAGGTTAAAGGTTTTAGCACCAAGCACAGCTTAACTTACCACCCAGGATATCAAGTAGCACCTGTCGAAGTTACCTCATTTTACTCCAGGAAGCTCAAAACTGTTGCAGGGACTGTATCTTAAAGTAGCACTCCCAGTACACGGTTTACGTAGTAGAGACCCTAGAGGCTAAACAAATGCCAGTGTGTGCTCTAAATGAGCAGTTATTATAAGCATGGCTTGTAGTTTAAACTGAGCTATTTCAAAAGGAAACAAGCATTTGCAATGCAATAGGTCTCGCATTAGGAAAGTTTGAGCTATTGGTATTGTAAATTACACATTTTTTATTTATGTTTTGTTTTTGAAAATAGCAAAATTAATAGCTCTGATATTTAAAATGCCAATAGTTATAACTTTCGCAAATGTGACACCTATAGCTTTTGTAATGCAATATGTGTTGTATTTACGTGACTTACATGTATTGATATTCCAAATAACAATGGCTTTTAATTTTTTTTAATAATGAATACTTAAATAAAAGTTATTGTAATTTATAATGGCAATAGCTTAAACTTTTGTAAATAACTTTTAAGATTATGATCAGTGTATTTTACTGGGACGAAAATCCAAGAACAGAAGTGAAATATTAACATATTTTTGTTACATTTGTAATAAAGCTTGAAACATTGAGAGAACATATTTGAACCAGTTGTTGTTAAATGGTTGCACAGATTGATGATGTGGTGGCGCTCAGTGATGTTGTGATGGCGAACGAATGATGCTGTGGCGTTTAGTGATGCGGTGGTATTGCATAGTGACGTTGTGGTGCCCCTGAGTGATGCTGTGGTGGTGCTGAGTGATGCTGTATGCTATGCTATGTTTTGTTTTGCTATCCTATTCTTTGATTTGTTATGATATGCAATGCTGTGTTTTGTTATGCTATGCTATGTTTTGTTATGATATGCCATGTTTTGTTGTGTTTTATTATGCTATGCTATGCTTTGTTTTGCATTGCTACTTTTTATGCTATGCTATGCTTTTTTGTGTTTGGTATGCTATGCTATGTTTTTCTAAGCTATTATATGTTTTGTTAAGCTATGTTATGTTTTGTTATGCTATGTGTTGTGTTTTGCTATGCTATGTTTTTCTATTGTTGCTTTGTTTTGTTATGCTATGCTATGTTTTGTTATGCGGGTGAGTGAGGGTGAGGGTGAGATGGTTGTGAGGTTGAGGGTGTGTGAGGGTGAGGGTGTGTGAGGGAGGGTGAGGGGGTGAGAGGGTGAGAGGGTTGTGAGGGTAAGTAAGGTTGAGTGAGTGAGGGTGTGTGAGGGTGAGAGGGTTGTGAGGCTGTGTGAGGGTGAGTGAGGGAGGGTGAGGGGGTGAGGGTGGGTGAGAGGCTGTGTAAGGGTAAGGGGGTGTGAGGGTGAGAGGGTTGTGAGGTTGAGAGGGTTGTGAGGGTGAGAGGGTTGTGAGGGTGGGAGGGTTGTGAGGGTGAGAGGGTTGTGAGGGTGTGTGAGGGGGGGTGAGGGTGAGCGTGGGTGAGAGGGTTGTGAGGGTGAGGGGGTGTGAGGGTGAGTGAGGGTGTGTGAGGGTTAGGGGGTGTGTTGGTGAGGGGGTGTGTTGGTGAGGGGGTGTGTTGGTGAGGGGGTGTGATGGTGAGGGTGTGTGATGGTGAGGGTGTGTGATGGTGAGGGGGTGTGAGGGTGAGGGGGTGTGAGGGTGTTTGAGGGTGAGAGGGTTGTGAGGGTGAGGGTGTGTGAGGGTGAGAGGGTTGTGAGGGTGTGTGAGGGTGAGAGGGTTGTGAGGGTGTGTGAGGGTGAGTGAGGGAGGGTGAGGGTGGGTGAGAGGCTGTGTAAGGGTGAGAGGGTTGTGAGGGTGATAGGGTTGTGAGGGTGAGAGGGTTGTGAGGGGGTGTGAAGGGGTGTGAGGGTGAGCGTGGGTGAGGGTGGGTGAGAGGGTGAGGGGTTGTGAGGGTGAGTGAGGGTGTGTGAGGGTGGGGGGGTGTTGGTGAGGGGGTGTGATGGTGAGGGGGTGTGATGGTGAGGGGGTGTGAGGGTGAGTAAGGGTGTGTGAGGGTGAGAGGGTGGTGAGGGTGTGTGAGGGTTGTGAGGGTGAGGGCGGGTGAGGGTGGGTGAGGGTGTGTGAGGGTGAGTGAGGGAGGGTGCGAGTGTTGCGAGGGTGTGTGAGGGTGAGTGAGTGATGTCTTTTAGCCTTGTGTTATGGAGTGTATGCATGTGGTGTGTAGTGGAATTATGTGGGTTGGATTGGAATTGTAGCAATGGTGGCATGCTGCGCTTTAGATGAATATGTTTAAAAGTAAAGTGCACCATACTGCGATTGCTACAATAGTTAATTGTGGATGCGTTAACAATTGATGTGTGCACTGATGGCTGGTGGTGTGTGTGCCTGTAGAAATTGTGCACTGATGGCTGGTGGTGTGTGTGCTTGGTGGAAGCGTGCACAGACCGCTGGTGGTGTGTGTGCCTGGTAAAAGTGTGCACAGATGGCTGGAGGTGTGTGTGCCTGGTAAATGCATGCACTGATGTCTGGTGTTGTGTGCCTGGTGGAAGCCTGCACTGACAGCCGATGGTGTTTGTGCCCGGTGAAAGCGTGCACTGACGGCTGGTGGTGTTTGTGCCCAGTGAAAGTGTGCAGTGACGGCTGGTGGTGTGGTCGTGTGTGTGGTTGTGTGTGAAGTTGCGTGCGTGGTGGTGAGTGTGTGGTGGTGAGTGTGTGGTGGTGAGTGTGTGGTGGTGTGTGTGGGGTGAGAGTGGTGTGTGTGTGTGGTCTTATGTGTATGGTCTTATGTGTGTGGTTTTATGTGTGTGGTTTTATGTGTGTGGTCTTATGTGTGTGGTCTTTTCCTGCGCACTCACTCTTACTCTGCAGTGATTCTGCACTCAGTCTGCACTCACTCTGCAGTTATTCTGCACTCACTCTCACTCTGCACTCACTCACTCACACTCTGCACTTATTCTGCACTCACTCTCACTCTGCACTCACTCTCACTCTGCACTCATTCTGCACTCACTCTCACTCTGCACTCACTCTCACTCTGCAGCACTCACTCTCACTCTGCAGCACTCACTCTCACTCTGCAGCACTCACTCACACTCTGCAGCCCTCACTCACACTCTGCAGCACTCACTCACACTCTGCAGCACTCACTCACACTCTGCAGCACTCACTCACACTCTGCAGCACTCACTCTCACTCTGCAGCACTCACTCTCACTCTGCAGCACTCACTCTCACTCTGCAGCACTCACTCTCACTCTGCACACACTCTCACTCACAGCATTTCTGAAGGAGGCAAAAGTAACACTTCCCATCTCTCCGAGCTTTGGCACTTTACGTCCCGATCCCTTCCAGATAGAGAGGGGCGGCAGCATCTGTCCAGAGGGGGAGGGGTCCTCTAACGAGAGGGTGGGTGAGAGGAGGTTCTGCACCTTAATGTCTGTTGTTGAACCGGCCCAATCCGCATGTCTCCACTGTGTACATGTGGACAGTCGGGTCAAGCACATCACCAGGTTGCACATGAGTTTAGCATGTCACCCCAAACATCAACAGGATTGTGCAAGGGGTTAAGTACATCCTCTTACAGTCTGCATGAGATAACTACAGCACCACACCATCCTACGGGATTAAACAGTGGGTATTGACCACTATGCCCTCCTGGGGATAGTACAGAGGGTTATAACGCACTTCACTACAAGCTCCTACAGAATAGTACAGTCAGTAGGTTATTATGCATTTTGCCACGGCCAGCAGGATTATACAGGGGATTTAGTATACCCTCCCGTAGAATTTACATGGAGTTAAGCACATCAATGCATTCTCCATCTAAATAGTACAGGCCATAAACACATCGCCATACCCTCCTGCAGCATGTTCATTTGGCTAAGTTCATCATTACTCCCTCCTTCAGGATGGTATCGGGGGTTAAAAACATGACGTAAATGGCAGAATTGTACAGGGGTAAAGAAGATCACCTTGCCCTCTGCGAATTTTGCAAGGGGTTACATTAATTCAATACATTTTGAAACGTGCTGGTGAAGTTCCACAGAACAGTGCTATGGTGCAGGTTAAGCACATCACCTTCATCTGCAGGAATGTACACAGATGGCAATGTGGCTGCTGCGCAGAGTATATCGCCACTTGTGTAGCCTACATATCCTGTGCATGGGCTGAAGAGAAGCTGGTGCAAGATCACGGGGCCACCGTCAGAGGTGTGGGGGTGTCTGCACTGAAACATGCGTTCTATCTAAGCACATACCGAAGTGCTTTTTGTGTGCTATACATGTGACATTCCATGATAATAATTGTGAGCCAATTAAATGTTACTAATGACATCTGCTAATAACTATATGTACAAGGGTATTAGTGCAATTGTGAATTGAATGGTGTGAGCACGACACATTCTAACTAACCGTCTTGTAAGAGGCCCATGTAATGAGATTTTTCCTTTCACTCGTGTGATATAACCTCGTGCTCAGAATCACCCTGGCAGGAACCCGACGTGCACTTCCGCAAAGAAAAATACGCTATTTAAACGGCTTTGAGTGATAGACATGGCATCCCCGGAAACTCGCCGTGTCCCTCGCTGCACTCAGTAACGATAATAAACAGCACTGGCACTCTGGGCATCTGCATACATCACAAGCATGTATATTCGTGAATATGTAGTGTTTGTGTACACACAGATTTCTTTTAAATAAATACAGTGCTGGCAGATTAGCAAATGGTTGCCAGAATCAAGGCTGTGCACACAGTATTTTGTAAGGTTGACGGTAAATACGGTTGATAAAGTCTCTGGGGCGCCCACCTCAAGCAGAGGAAGCTACGGCGACGTAACTTAGTTCAGTGTATCTTATGTGCAGATATGCGCGGGGGCCTCCCGGACTCCCTGCTCGACGCGGCTCTCAGGTAGATGCCCCCCTCTTCCACAGCCCTGAGTCACGCTGTGGTCGTGGCGTTACAGAAGAGCCGCCATTAGTCCAGCCGTCCTGGAGTTGACTCGCGCTATGGCATCAATGCGCTGAGTTCAACGATTCTTTTTTGCATTCTCTTGTGCCCATGATATTGACGGGGGCTTTCCACGGTGCAGGCTTGCCCCGGTCCCGGCCCGTGACAGTGAAGCGCAGTTGGTTCACCTCCTCCCCGTCGATGAAGTGCAGCACACTCAGCTAAAACCTCCCAGTAACTTGAGATCGCCTCGGAGACGGAAGCCGCGAGTGGTGCGCGCACACACCATATGCGTTCAATGATCGTGCTCGTGCCTGTGCCTGAAATGCACGTAATAGACAAAACATCACGCAGTAAAAGGCCTATAGCAGGCCGCGTATTGAAAATCACACGGATGAGCCTGTGGAATGTGCAAGCCTGTTTGTGGCACTCCTCACACCGCAGCTCCCAGCCCACAGGCGTGCCTCCTGAAATCCCCTGCAGCCCTCCCAGCTCCAGCGATAACACACACTCGCTTAACAGCGGTCCAGCGAGCGCTAATGAAACTGAAACTTCCGGCGCATGGCAGTCAGAAACGAGCAAGGCATGCCGGGAATGACGTAGGCAACAAACCCAGAGTGACAATTGGGTGAGAGCCTAATACGTCAGACCGACGCTCTGCTTTGAGACGTGCCGCCCGCCATCCACCCGCAGCTATGCATAGCCCCCCGCCATCTCTAACAATGATGGAAGCCCTGCTTGTGCCCGGTGAGTGGGGTTGGGAGTGTGTGTGTGTGTGTGCGCATTTGTGTGTGTATGTAAGCCCCGCGTGTGTGGGGAGGGGAGGAAGGGGATGCGTGTGTGCGCGTGGGAATGTGTGTGCGCATGCGTCAGTGTGGCTGTGTTTGCGCATGGGAATGAGGCACGAGAGGGGCACGGCGTCGTGCGCGACCACGAGGTGAAATCTGCGCTCGTGCACCTCTCGTGTCCACATTCCAAAATACGGGTAATAATAGTTGTCTTGCTGACAGCAATCAATGCTTTCGCATTGAATGCAGGTCAGCTCGACCTAAAAATGAACGTCTTTTTCTTAATCTTCAATAACAGTACTCTGCGATAAAGCTAGTTTAAGGGTCTTAACCCGAACCACACCATTCATTCTCTAGTTGAGGCAAGCAGGTAATGCATTAACCAAATTAAGCAGGGTTGTTTGTAGTCAAGTGACTGCGCTGCACTATGTCAACTTCGTGGACAAAGCCTTGTCCTAATGTTTCTAATAAGGCTGACGGGAGGCAGCAACAATAACTATACATTTAAAGTGAGGTCCTTTGGTTGACTGTCTTCTACATCCCTACTGCTCCAGACGCAGGCCTTTCCTTATTTCAGCCTTACATTCCACAGCAAGCAGAAGCCACTCTGTATGAAAGAATCCCTTCTGTGTGAAAATGTTAGGAATGACTACATTCAACAAGAAGTCTTAAAAGGAGTTCAGTGCTATGTTGTTTTTATAATTCTAATGTATATATGTTTGTATTGGCTGAGTAGATTATGAATATCATTGTTTTGCTTTTTAGAACCTGCAATCTTGCTAAGGTATCTGAAAGCATATAAAAAAGCACATCTAAAGCTAATTGGCTTCACCTTTGCACAATACTGCAAACATGCAGACAAACTCAGCACATACACTGAAATAAATGACACATATATGCAAATATGCAACGAAGCATACCTACAGACGTCCCCAAAACTTTACATCGACCAGCAAACAGGCATAGATGCATGAACCTTCTGGAATCCACACACATAGATTACCAGATTTGAATTCACCCATGCCCACTGACATAGAGGCATGTGTTAGTTTCATGTATAGCTCTCTCAACTCCTCTAAGGATACATCATGTAACAGAAGAGTAACAAGCTTTGGCAATGTCAATAGATCATGCATTTGAGAGAGTTCGAGCTGTTGCTTCTGACAATGACAATGTCTTTTACCCATGTGTTTTGGTTTGGAGTGGGGTGGATGTATCTGGTATGGAGTGGAATTATGTGGGTCGGATTGGAATTAGTTGTAGAAATGTGTGGGGTGGAATTGTGTGATGTTGAGTGGATTTGTGTAGTGGAATTATGTGGCATGGTAGATGGATAAGGGTGAGAGCTGCACAAAATAGATGGACAGGGAAAGAGATAGGTAGTTTGTGCACAAAGTTCTGAATGAACTCAAGACAAGGGAGCAGAAAGAGTATAGGAGAAAAAGAGAAAGAAGTGGGGATCAGGTGACAGACTCATAAAGAGGAAACGCCTCAGTACGCAGAAGACACCTCAACAAGAGGAGGAGAGGGTGGGATAGAGGGATGTAAACTTTGAAAAGGTACGGGGAAGAAACTGTGTTCGAAGATCTGAAGTCAACCACATGAGAGAGGCGATAAGAGTGTGTGCAAGAGTTAGAGATATTGGTGTTCTAAATGACTTCTACACATGTGTTATAGAGTGGATTGGATGTTTGTGGTGTGAAGTGGAATTATGTGGGTTGGTTTGGAATTGTTAGTTGTGGAATCGTGCAGCGTGGAATAGTGGGTGTGGAGTTGATATGTGAAGTGGAATTATGTGGCATGGTATGCAGTGGAATTATGTGAATAGCAATTATGTGGTATTGAGTATGGAGTGGAATTATGTGGATTGGTATTTGGTGTTGTGGGGTGGTATGTAGTGGCGATTAATTATGTGAGGTGCTGTTGAAATTTGTGGCATGATGTGGAAGTGTGTGGTGTGGATTGGATGTATATTGTGTTTTGTGTAATTGTGTTAAGTTTAATTATGTGGTTAGTTGTTTAATTATGTGGCATGGAAATATGTAGAGTCGAATTGTGTAGTGTGGAAGAGTGTGGCATTGAGTGGAATCATGCTGACTGGAATTATGGGGCATGTTGCAGAGTGCATTTATGTGGATTGTTGTTATGTGACAGAGTGGTTTTCTATGGGGTGTATTTATCTGGTATTGAATAGAGGGTAATTATGCGGAGTTGAATCATGTTGCATTGAGTATTAGTTATGTGGGGTGTAATTATTTTGGGTGGTGATGAATTGATTGGTGTTGAATTGTGTGGTGTTGTATGTCACACTGGACTTCTAGGAATTCCTCAAGGTACCAAGTATTTGTTATGTTTATTTTGCCCATTTTTCAGACTATTCAGATAGGATGCACATTAATGAAGATTACTGGATTTCCCCAAGATTACACAATGTAGTCAATTAGGACAGTCAGGGGTAAAACCTAAGTCTACTGGTTCCATAGTCAACTATTTACGCTCCAGATGTTTTCTAAGAAATTGAATGCATGTATGGCTGATGATGTGTACCTTTTTATGCACCTATATTGTTATGCAGTGGCTGCGAGGTATATTATTTGAAAACTTGAATTTGTATTTCCAAGATAGCTGATTGGTACTTAAGTACAAAAACTGTAAAAATAAAAAGTTTGCACAATGCCGCATAAATGTGAGTGTGTAAAAAGCCCCAGAAAATATTGAGGGGCTGGGACAGAGTGCTTAGCAGAGCAATCTGTAGATGTAACAACTTGTAAGTCACCACAGTGTATTCCAGAGATAAGGAAAAACTAGGGGGGAATCAACAGATGCCTGATTCTGAGGGCCGACTGAAGTGCTGCTGAGTGATGCTGAGGTGCTGGTGCGGAGGGGATGCTGAGTGATACTGAGGTTGAGCTGAGCTGATGGTCGGCTGGTGTAGAGATGATGCTCAGGTGATGCTGAGTGATACTAACGTGGTGCTGAGTGATGCTGAGGTAGTGCTGACTGATGTGATGGTGCTAAGTCACGCTGAGGTGGTGGTGCTGCACTGGTGTTCAGGTGGTGATGAAATGGTGCTGAGTGATGCGGAGTTGGTGCTGTGCTGAGGTGGTGCTGCTCTGAAGCTGAAGTGGTGCTGCATTGGTGCTGAGTTACTGCTGAGGTGGGGATACACTGGTGCACTGATGTGGAGGTGGTGATATGCTGATGCTGAGATGGTGCTGTGCTTATGTTGAGGTGGCGTTGCACTGGTGTTTAGGTGGTGCTGTGCTGATGCTGGTGTGGTGCTGCACTTATTGTGAGTTGGTGCTGCTCTGGCGGGGGTACACTGATGAGGAGATGGTGCTGTGCTTATGTTAATCAAATCAAGTATGAATCAGTTTTGTTACACACACAGCAGTTCACACTATTCATAACTACGTCTATTGTTTTTTCATAAAAAATGGGAAATTTGGTCTTTTATCTATTAATGTATATACACACTCTCTAAACACCGACCACTGTAGTATGTACAAATGTCCAATTTATTGCACATTTATATATAAAAATTAAAAATACTTTTAGTAAATAAGGTTACATTAAAACACCTTCTCATTTTAAAATCACATGCAAATATAAATCACAGTTCATCACAAATCCATATCTAAATAATTGTCTACTACAAACGGTTATGGATAACTGTTATAACTTGGTTTCCCTGCTGCTCAGCTTGTATGTATGATGTGTGGAATGTTAGATGATTGGAATGTTGGTGTGCTGTGAATGTGAGTTGAGTGAGGGCTGAGCAGCAGGACAGCTGCTCCTGATGGGGTTAACATTATATCTTAACTAACCAACTTAAATAAAGTAACTTGATCTACTTTACTTGAAGTATCCATCATCTCTTTGAGTACAACATTTTGGCGACATTTGGGGACTTTACTGAAAAGAATCAACGCGTGCAAAGGAAAAAGACTATTTTCCTTTTGAGTACAACAACCATATCCTTAAATATATCAAATATACAAACAAGTATACTAACAATTTGAGTTGTATATCATCTTGTGATAATTGTATGTATATTTGATATATTTAGAGATATTGTCATCCATATCCATTTGTAGTGGATAATTATTTGAAGATGGATTTGTGATTAACTGTTTTTTATAATAGCATGTGATTTTGAAATGTGAAGTTCTTTTTATGAGATGTTATTTGCCAATTTCTTCATTAATTTTTATATATAAATGCCAGTTCATATGGATGTTGGTGCGGAAAGTATATATTATTGCCCATTTGGATGTGGAAAACTTGCCATAGCAATTAGTTATCCGACCCAATACATACTGATCCCCAGAGTATCAGTTTTTATTATGTCAATATTCATAATTCACTGGGCCACTCATAACAGGAGCATAAGTGCACATTAATTCTGCATTCATACATATATCAAATTTCTTGGTTTTATTTATTTGGCGTTCTGGCTGTGCCTTTCTTAGGTGCTGTGTGTTTGCATGTGTCTCTGTGTCTATAAGTAGACATGTACTAGTATTGACTCAGATATTCAGCAGTACATTTCGCAAAGTTTTACCTGCTGAAATTCAATTCGGAATAATTCTGAGGGATGCACTAATTGCCACTACATTTGTGAGTCTGACCCTTGCAAAACATGTGTTTGCACAAAGATTGGGATTAGGATTTTGTCTTAAATTAAACTTAAGTTTGTCTTAAATTTTGGTCTTAAGACCAAATCCTAACTTAAGATAAAATCCAAACTGAAGACAAAATCCTAACTTAAGACAAAATCCTAACTTTACTACTACTAAATGCCTTCTGTGAATACCAAAAGTAGTAAGTTTAGGATTTTGTCTCAGATTAGTTCTGTGAATCGGACCCAGAGTCTTGTGAACGAGAATTGTTACTTCGTTTTGAATTACCAATTTTTAAAGTGGGGGTTCTGTAGCTCTTTCCTAAATTAAAGCAGAGCAGAGTTGTATAAGATCCTGGGTAATTTAATGTGTCTCGGTCTGATAGTGTCCTGACCTGGGGTTTAAAGTGAGATTCCAGAGGTGGTGATCTTGTCAGCCAGATGGGCAGGGCTGATTTTAAAGATGATGCAGTCTGGCAAGGGGTGTTAGTGATTTTCCATTAGGGTGGGGTTGATGTGGTCTTGTTTCACCCGACCCTTAATGGGCTGAGCGGAATGCCTATAAGTACAGCAAGTGTAGAGTCGAGGAGGTGATAGAGATGGGCATTTCTACTATCAAGATTTGTATGAAGGCTTTAACCGAAGCTGTGAAGTCACTTTCTTGGAGGAATGGTTTTAATTTCTTTAGTGGATAGAGATGTCACCTAGTCCTCTTGGTGATCTTGGAGATATGTTCATTGAGGGAAATGTTGATGTCCAGGATGAATCCAGTTTACAAAAGCTGGGGTTTGAATCCACCCATGTTCATGTTGTTGAGCCAGGCTTCGACTAGTTCCTGCATGTTTTTCTTCAGGAGTAATAGGACTTCTGTTTTGGAGGGGTTGATCTTTATATAGGTGCTGGGTATCCAGGTATCAAGACCTTCAAGAAGAGTTTTGTCTCTCTGATGTACTGATAAATGTTAATGCTATTTTAAGTAAGCAAAGTCACAAATTGCTACATGTGGTGGTTGAAGATGGGACTGTGGAAGACTCTGAAGGTGATAGAATCTTCTGAAATCAGGAGGTGTCCATGTAAATGAACTGCTGTTATTTGGGCAGGTATGTGGGGAACCAGTGAGGACATGGCCAGTAGTGGAGGGCAATAAATTCCCCTCTGCATTACTTTTGCAATGCGGAGTTATGACAAAAGTCCGGAAACCACTGCGTGGTGGAGTTTTTTCTTGTACACCACTTGCCAACTGTAAATTGGAGATAACGAGTGAGAATTGGTGCTCCAGAGCATGTTTTCTGGGCAGTAGGATGGCACCCAGTGATATTTTTTCAACATGGGCAGTTGTGACCATTCCTGGTGAGAAAGCTACCACTCAAGTGGAAAATATAATCGAGCGTCAGTAAAGTAACAGCACCCGCTGGTGCGTAGCGTGATACCATTCATGCTGATTTTGCAGCAGTGGACAAGCTCCCCTTGCTAAAAATCAGCACAAGCAACATGGTGTGCCCATTCTGCCCGACCCCGGAAATCTACAAAATCACGCAGAGTTTTCATATAACTCAGCAGAATTTTGCAAAGTGAAGCTCCATAAGTTCCACCCACCCGTAGTTACCAGTAAATTCCATTTGAGACTTCAGATGGAATCATCAAGAGTGCTAAAGGTGGCCAAGAGATCAAGCAATATCAGGAGGTAGGGGTCACAGGAAACATACTTTACCCCGCATGTAGAACCCCGACCTGCCTTTACTCTGCATTTCCCTACCCGACTTCAACATTACCATGCATCCCTTTGCCATGCAAGTTGCTACGACTTGCTTTAGGGACCAAGTTGTTGGACTGGCATTGTGCTTTAACTGTCAAACCTTCCCTACAGACACACTGACTGAAGTTGGAACAGTAATTTATACTCTTTCAAAGTTTAGTGCCCACCTAAGGCAAGTAGTTGTAAAAACTTGCGTGGTAAAGGAATGCATGGTAACGTCGCAGTCAGGGTAGGGACTGCGGAGTAAAGGCATGTGTGAGAAATGCATGGGCTGTTCCATCATACATCCAGGGGTCACTATTATTAGTGGTAATGAGGGTTTTGTTTCTGATTTGCAATGTAATCTAGGTCTTCCGGTCAGATTATTATTATATATCATTATTATATCTGATTTTGTAGAGCGCACAGCTACCCGTGGGTTTCCCGGCGCTAGGAGAACAGAAGTAATAGAAGGCAGGCGGGAATGTAAGGAACAGATTACAGAGAGAACAGCCAGGTTTTCACTCCTTTGCGGAACTTAAGATAACATGTTTCGGACCGCAAAGGGATGGGAAGCGAGTTCCAAAGCATGGGTGCGAGGTATGAAAAAGAGCGCCCACCAACTCTAGCACGCTTGAAACGGGGGACAGAGAATCTGCAGTGAGTGGAGGATCTAAGGGTGCGAGAGGGACAATAATGTTGAACTAAAGTGGATAAATAGTGAGGGGATTTTCCAGCTTTAATACGGTGGATAAAGCATAATGCTTTAAATTTGGACCTGGATTCTATGCGCAGCCAATGCAGCCTACGCAGGTACGAAGAGACTGAGGAAGTTCTAGGCAGATTACAAAGTAAACGGGCAGCCATGTTCTGAACCACTTGGAGCTTCCGGGTGACCTCTTTGCAGGCACCCAAAAGAAGTACATTACCGTAGTCCAGGTGAGATGTCACTAAGGCCTGGACCACTGACTTCTGGGTGTCTGGAGGAAGCATCCATGTGATTTTCCTCAACCACCTGATGATGGTAGTACAGGTGGCTGAGACTTTGACCACATGATGTTTCATGGATAACTGATTATCAAAGAGGACCCCTAGATTGCGTGCTGTAGTTGCTGGGGTCGGCAATGGTCCCATTTGCTGAGGCCAATGTTGCGGGCCCCAGAGAGCAGAGTCCGGCCCAAACAGAAGAAGCTCTGTTTTATCGCCATTTAGCTTTAGTTTGTTCGTCCGCATCCAGTTGGCGATGTCAGTGAGTCCAGAACGAAGAGAGGAGGAGGGGGAGTGCTGATTAGAAGAAAGAGAAAAAATGATTTGAGTGTCATCAGCATAAGAAAAAATAGAAAGTCCAGCCTGTTCAGCAAGAAAAGCAAGAGGTCTAACATAAAGGTTGAAGAATAAAGGACTGAGAATAGAACCTTGGGGAACACCATACGAAGAATTGTGAACAGTGGACACAGAAGAGGGGGAAAAACCTGAAAAGTGCGATTAGAAAGAAAATTTGAGATCCAAGCAAGAGCGGAGCCGCAGATACCAACGGACTTCAAGGCAGAGAGAAGGATGTTATGGGAGACGGTGTCAAAAGCGGCACTCAAATCCAAAAAGATGAGTGCCACTGTCTCCCCTCTATCTAACTGGCGCCTGACTGTCTCCGAGACTCCCAGAAGGGTGGACTCCGTAGAGAAGCCCGCCCGGAAACCTGACTGGGAAGGGTGGAGAACGTTCGCTGATTCAATATAGCTGGTGAGATGACGGTTAACATGCTTCTCCAACACCTTCAAGAGGCAGGGAAGCAGGGAAATGGGCCGGAAGTTGGCAGGGTTGCAAACATCCGCATTCGCTTTCATCAGAAGTGGAACCACCATCGCATGTTTCCAGATGTTAGGAACAATTGCCTCCCCTTGTTTCTGTTGAATATCCATGAGAGAGGCATTCAAGAGCGCCAGGATACAGTCCCGAGGGGCGGTGGCTAAAGTACAGAGAATCTGGGGGGGCATGGGATCCAATGGAGAGCCAGATTTAATCTCTGCCAGCAGTTTCTGGAAAACCGGCATAGAAATACATTCCCACTTGTCTAATAAAGGAGAAGAAGGTCGTTCAGGGTCGTCCTGTGTGGATGGTCGGTCGTATTGCTGAATAGATGACTTGGGTGAAGCGGATGGTGAAGCTATAAAACCCGCATAGATGCTGTCAATTTTCATTGTAAAGAAGTCTGCCAAAGAATTACATTGATTGCTATCCAGACAAGGAGCTTTGGGGGCACATGACAAACCAGATAGTTCCTGAACTGCCTTAAAGAGGGCTTTAGGATGATTCTGAGCTTTCAGTATCGTGTTGTTAACACGATTGGCCCTGGCAGTATTACATAAAGTGTGATATTTATGTAATGCAAGTTTGTAGTTTTCTTTGTCTGCCGAAAAATAGTTGGATCTCCAAATACGCTCCAATCTTTTGCAGCGGGATTTTTCCATTTTAAGTTCTTCATTAAACCAAGGGGCAGGTGGGTGCAGGAACTTTTGCTTACATTTACGTGTCGGAAGGCAAGAATCAATAGCAGAGGTAAGCCAGGTGCTAATTTTACCCACATCATCCGTAGAAATATTAGCAAGAGGAGGTAAGTTTTTTTCTAAGGAATTATTAAGTTGCTCCAAATTAAGTCTTTGCCAATTTCTACTAGTTCTAAGGGAGTGTGGGCTGCCAAAGGGGCAGGATACACCCATTATCTTAATGTGGAACTCTACAATAAAATGATCCGACCAAGTAATAGGTCTGGAGGGTAGGCAGGTAACAGTGTCTAGATTAGCAAAGATTGGATCTAGTAGGTTGCCACCTTTGTGAGTAGGACCAGAGTTTAGGAGACTTAAATTGAGGGCAGCAAAGTCCTGTATAAAATGAGTGCTAATAGGGCATAGAGTGTCGTTGAAGTGTATATTCATATCACCTAATAACAGGAAGTTATTAGAGTCCAGCAAAAGGGGGGCAATAAGTTCTGGAAGGGCAGCTGCCCATGCGCCGGCCGCGCCCGGCGGGCGATACAAAAGAGCACCAGACAATGTGAAGTTAGGGGATAATAACAATTTAAAACTGCCTGCTTCACAGTTAGGGATGTCGAGGTCTTCCCACTTACAGGAGTAGATCCTTTTAAAAATAATGGCAATGCCACCTCCATCCCTGAGAGGTCTATTACGCCCCACAAAAGTGTATTCATCAGGGAGGGCGGTGGCAATATCCGGACCAGAACAATCCTTGAGCCAAGTTTCAGTTAGAAACAAGGCCGATGGGCTAGATGAGGTGAGGAGATCAAATATGTCCTTCTTGTGTTTAGGCAGTGAGCGACAATTTAAGCTAATAAAACTAAAAACAGGAGAGGAATTGGACAGATGAGCATTCACTGGGAGAGGGGTATCAATCCAGAGAGGGGATGGGGAAATACACAGCTCCGAGGGGAGAGATATAAGAGCCAAGGCGCATACAGGACAGGATAGAGGGGCATCATGACCACGCAAGCGAGATCAGTACTTACTGGGCGAAGGTCGTAAACTAAACAATGTAGATCGAGAGTAAGTGAGTCTGGGGATAATAAAGCCAGAAGCAGGGGGGCGGCCCCAGGTCCCATCCGGTCGCGGACGGGCGCAGACGGGCTTAACTCAGGCGCAACTCTGGCGCGCCTGCGTCGCGCCCGCTGCGCTCGTCCGCTGCGCTTCCTGGGGGGGGGGGTTCCATTTTAAAGGGTTGAGGGCGGGAGGGGCCGAGCGCTAGTCCGCTCGCCTCCGCTCCACTCCAGTCTCCTCACCCAAAATGGCGGCCAAATTCGGGTCCCGGGCAGTGCTTTAATCGCCTGCCATGGGACAAATCTGGGGCAGATGCTCTAAATGTACAAAATGCGCTTTTTAAAATTCACCTGTATAACAAAAGGAGGTTAAAACACGATGTGCAAATGTAGAGGAAATACACAAGGAAATCCACATGTCTGCATGGTCAACTCAGATATTTTCTGCCTGTTTCTAGACCCTATTTTCTTTTTATTACGACTCTTTGTGTCCTGTGACACTGCTATTCAATGCAAAAAGACCAATTGATGGGCAGAATGCAGAACAATGTCATACATTCACCCCAGTACAGAGATCTGGGCCTCAATCCATTGTTTTTTTGCTCACCATGCCATTCCAGTTTGGACCCAGCCATAACCAAATCAGTTTTGACCCTGCGCCCAATGGGAATAGTCCAGCCCGAACTGCCAGGCCAGGTCCTCCCTGGACTGGAAACAAGCATCCTAGGACCGGTTTTGGGCTTTCAGCCCTCATCAGTCAGGATAGCTTGACTCCAGTGGCATGGAGAGCACAGAACTCACGTCTGAACATACCCATCCCACTCGGGGCGACAAATGCAAAAAATACAATTGATGGACAGAATGCAGAACAATGCCATACATTCAACCCAGTACAGAGATCTGGGCCTAAATCTATCGTTTTGCTCACCATGCCACCCTTGCTCATTTTGCCACTGGATTCAAGCTAGCCAGGCTAAAGAGGGCTGTTAGCCCGAACCCGGTCCCAGGATGGTTGTTTTCGGTCCAGGGAAGACATGGCTTGGCAGTTTGGACTGGACTTTTCCCATGAGGCACAGGGTCAAGACTGATTTGCATATAGGTGTGTCTGAACTGGGGTGGCAAAGTGGGCTAAAGAATGATGATGGATTCAACCCAGATCTGTGAATGGGGTTGAGTGTTTGAAAAGTTTCAGCACTCCGCCCATCATCTCCTTATATTTACACTGCTTTTCAATGCAACAGTATGTTTGTTCTGACCAAAAAATGGCATTGGAAAAATTGGTTTAATCCAACTGGTCTATTTAACTTTACTGTGCAGCCATAGTTATTTTCACAGAAAATTAACCTTTTGCATGGAAGGTAATTCTCATAAGTGAGCCACAGTGTGGATGAGCACCAACCATATGTGTTAAAAAAAATTTTTGGCTACCAGGAGCACCCCTGTGCAGTGCCCGGACCGCAGTTTTAAAGAACTATGTTGGCACATGAAAGGAAAAAGAGCTTTTACACTTTAGAAAAACCTCTTTTTACATGTGACTTGTCAGCTCACAGGGAAGGGTGTCTAATACATGAAAATGTGGAACGTTATATATGTAAAATGGGTGCCCTCACAGTGAAAAAAAGGCCTCACAGCTATTTCCACTAGGTAGATCCAGCTAAATTTTCTATAAGACAAGCCTCGGTGTGATATAAAAATTAGTTTACATCGTAGCTTGGGAAAGTGCTAGAGAATTAATTCAAAGTTACTTTCCTAAATTTTAGTGGAAAACAAACTTTATAAAAAATGATTTTGGTCTGCCTTAAACAGAAATGGCTTAAACCAATTCTACCTCTGATTACACCTCTAGTGGCCAATACACATACCTGGATGGAGCAGAGGTATCTGCTTGTTAGAGGTCAATAGCCTGGCCTCTGTACTCAGGAAGTTAGATGTTTTGCAACAATGGGCCATTTAGGAGGGATTAGTAATCTGGTAGGGGTACAGGACAGCTAGCGAGAACAAAGGGCAACCTCAAAATATCTTGTTTTGACTTGCGTACCCCAAATGAGGCTGACCGGATCTGCTCCTATTTACTAAGAGCCCTCCTTGACCCTTTGGCTCCTACCCCAGCAGGAGGGATAACCAGTTCTGACCATGAAAGAGAGGAGAATAGCGCATCTAAAATGGATATTACTAAGGAAACCTGGAGGTCAAAGGGAAGGTGGGCTCAGCTATCTTGAATTCAAAGTTTCTTGGATTTTCTGGAGTAGGAGAGTGAAGAGGGAGTGCAGCAAATGGAGCCAGGTATATGGCAAGAAACTGGACATGATGAGTTAAGTAAATTGTATAGTCACAGGCTGGTGCGCAGGGTAAAACTCAGGGTAGTCATGAATACCTGCTTTAGCAGCTACAGTGGGGTTGGGGCTCTTTATGGGCCTCCTCTGTCTGCAACTCAGCAGACAAAAGCTCATCATTAATGCTGGAATACAGTATCAATAGAAAAGCAAGCAGGAGCAAGGCAAAACCACAGCTGGGTAAATAGAACAGGGAAAGAAAGAAGGAATATTGAAAGGAAGTTTGAACAAAAGAAAGCATGGATGAATGAATAGGTGGATGAATGAGTAGGTAGATGAATGAGTGTGTGAAAGGATGGGTGAATGATAGGTGGATGGACAGTTGAAAGGATTGCAAAGTAAAAGGATGGGTGGCTGGATTAGTAAATGGATAGGTAGATTGACAGGTGAAAGGAAGGTAGAGCAAAGGAATGGATGGAAAAGTGACTGGATAGGTGGATGATAGGTGAAAGGATGGCAGGGTAAAGGGATGGGTGGATAGGTGGATGGGCAGGTGAAAGAATGTCAGAGTAATGGAATGAATGGAATGAGTGGGTGAAAAGATGAGTGAATGGATGGCAGAGTGGATGGACAATGGATGGAGTGGTGTTGGCTGGTAGAGTGAATGGTAGAGTGGATGGAAGACAGATTGCGTGGATGGATGGCAACATTAATGTTTAAATGGATGGCAGAGAGAATGGATGGATGCAATGTGAATGGAGGATTGAAGGCAAAATGAATGAATGCTTGGTTGGATAGCTAGTGAGAGGATTTGTAAATGATAGACAAAGTGGATGGATGGATGAATGGATGGATTGAAAAATAGATAAATGGATGGCAGAGTGGATGGATGAAGGATGAATGGATGAGTAGATGGTAGAGTGAATGGATAGAGAGATGAATGAATGGATTAATGCATGGAAGAGTAGATGGATGAATGGATGGGTAGTATAGTGAATGGATTTAAGGGTGAATGCAGAGTGGATAGATGGATGTCAGAGTGGATGGATTGATGATGGATGGATGGATCGATCAATGGGTGGCAGAGTGAATGGATGGCATAGTGAATGGATTGGTAGCAGATGGATGGCAGAGTGTCTAGATGGATGGATCACAGAGTGTATAGATGCATGGATCGTTGGATAGATGGCAGAATGAAAGGCATATTGGGTGGATAGATGAATGGATTGAATGGGGAAAGATTGAATGATGGATGGATGAAAGAATGAATGACGGACAACCTAAAGGTGAAATAGCGGATATCAGTAGTTGGATGGACGGGTGTAAGAATGCATAGATAAATGCATGGATGAAAGAGACTAGGAAGCTGTTCTAGGCAGCGGCAGGACCTCTGTTATGGCAGAGGTGAGTCGCCCATCAGCTGGAGCCAGCAGAAACAAACATGAAAAATAAAATGATAATTAAACACTTTATTATCATTTTATTTTTCATCATGGAGCCGGAGACGAGTCTTGGGGATGGGACATTCTGATGACAGCAGACCCAGCAGCAAGCATAGGGGAAGAGTGGTGGGCACTGCAAGTGCGCATGTCAGTTTAGCCGGCTGTCTTAGGATGGCCAAACCAGCATGCACACTTAGTTTAATCTGTACTCCAAATCGAGCTGTATTTCACAGTCAGGTGGAGAATAGTAGGCACATGCTCTCACTCCCTGTTGGAGTGCAAAGCAAGCCCATACCGGCGCTGCTCTGATGCTGGGTAATAGTATTACCAGCATTAGAGCAGTATCTGGAATGGCACAGGGGAGTCTGTGAGCCTGTGCACCAGGAACAGAAGAGTGCTGAGTGGCGAAGCAGTGGGTGTAAGTAAGTTTTCTTTTTTTTTGTTATTGTGCAGCGCTGCTTCACCACTTTTCCCAGATCGCAGCCCACGCTGGTTCTAGGTAGGGTTAATATCACTTGCTTCACCTGCTTGGCGACCTATGCAATTCGGTTCATAGTGGGGGCTATTTTAATTGTCTGCCTACTCCCTTGATACGAATAATACCTCCTCATCACCACCACTCCATCATATTCCTGGACAAGGAAAAATTTGAAAAGGAGAAGTTTAGGGCTTTTTTCTCCACCTCCGAAGATGAGGACAAGGTGCTGAGGCCGGCACAGGGAAGCTATACAGAAGGTGGGCAAGATACTAGGTCTGTCTAACTCAGAGGTTTTTGCCATGCTGAGAACAGGTTTGAGGAATTGGTATCCTGCATTGTGGAGTCTTGCCCAACTACAACTCCCTGCATTGTTGGCGGGTTTTGAGAACCAAAAAAAAGTAGGTTAGTCTAAAAGTAAAAGCTTTGACCTGGTTGAGGTGGCAAATCTATTCCAGAGGCACAGTGACATCTGTGGTTCCGGAATGTAGCTTCTTCCTGCCCAGTGATTTTGGTGCTAAATCCAAGGGCTTTAGTAGGAGCTTGATGTCAACATTTCCAATTTTGAGGAACCTTCGCCAGTCTCAGTGTTGAAACTTGCTCAACAGAAGTATTTTGACTTGCATTTCAGAGACATAGGACCTTATTTAGCGTCTGGAGGACAGAATATTCTGTGAAAGCATGGCAGATATTCCCTCCATCATATTAGAAGTGCACTTATAATACTCCGGGTGGAATATGTACAACATTTGTGACTAAGTATCCCATCTGCCAAACTCTAAATAACCTCCTCTTTACAAAGGTAAAACGTTTTGACCAGAATGACCAACTTGATGCATTCAACTTCTAGTCATCATGATTTAACCTAAAAGTGCACCTAACTCCCACTGAACTGCAAACTGTTATTTAAACATCCGTTAGTTTTTTTACACACTTTTTATTTTTAAAACTTTTAACACTTCTTATCACTGGTTCCCCCTATCCAATTTTCATAGGTTTGGTTTCTTTTTGCTCATTATTGTTTTTTCTGTTTTTCTAAATGTAGTTGATAAATGTTATTCCATTGTTTTTTTTATCTTAACATTGTTTTTGCTGCTCAAAATGTACATGCATTTTTATTGGGTATTGCTCTTAAAGTGTGCTATAGCTACTGGGGGTAGAGCAGAATTTTCTGAAACTTGTGTTGAGAGTTAGACAGTGTGTGTCTGATAAGTTAGCAAGGGCCTTCCCATATCAAGGTAAAAACCCACTTTTTGACATTAAGCCTTTGTCCCTAAACTGTCAGGCTGTGGTCTTCATAGCCATCGCTCACCTCACTAGGGGTAGTAAGTGTGGGATTTGGGCAGTATTCTGCTGCCATCCTCTATCCATATCAGTAGAGGATGGGCCTATGAGGGCCAGCCTCTCAAAGGTCTCCCTGTGAACCAGCAAGAACCACGCTAAAGGCAAAATAATACCTTATCTCATATAGAGACACATTTTTATTTGATTTGAAATGCAACAGTTTTAATTGTTCATGCATAATAAATTACCCTACCTTACTACAGATACTAGTGATACCCGAGATGGGCCTAGCAGAGTGGCCAGGCCTCCAAAAGGGCCTCAGTTTTCCACCGGTCTCAACCGCCTCAAGGGCTATGGATCAGCGCCCCCATTTCAAATGCTATACAGGCATATGTGCACCCACTGCACTGTGGCAAGCCCTCTGGGGGAGCTGTGGCCGATGTTGTTGCAACTCCCCACCGCCGGGTCCCGCGACACCTCAGCTTAAAGACTCACTCCACATCTCCGGCTGTGCTGCAGGAGCCCCCTAGCCTCTGACTGCTGGAGCCGATTTCCTCTGGAGCTCGCTGCAACTCAGGGGCCTGCTACACGTAGAGCGGTGTGGGCCTGCGCCGCTATCTTGCTTTCACGAACACCTTGTGCAGCCTGACTGCATGTACAACTGCCATTTTACGGCTGATTATTACTGATTTACCATCCCGTGCAGGTGGCACTTCAAGGTCCAGCTGCCGAGAGAGGGCGGGACGCATTGAGGACCGTACGCAGGCAACTTGGTGCACACATTGTCACAGCGCATCTGAGCCCGTGCTCCGGCGCCTATATTAACTTCTCTTCTTTAAAGCCATAAGTGTCCACAGAACCAGTCCTGAGGCTCATGAATGTAAACCCTGTACCGCTGCTGACGGAATCCGGAATGACTTGTATAAGTGCATTTCTAATAACCAGCAATTTCTATTTTGAGGAAAAGAAAGACCCTTGAGGAAGAATTCACCTTATGAGCAGGAAGGTACAATACGACAAAACTAACTTTTATTTATTTATTTTATTTTATTTTATGCAATTTTATATAGCACAAACATTACCCAAAGGTCTCAGAGTGCTTTACAAAAGAACCAGTTGAGATACATAAGGACTTTGGATTACATGAGTTATATAAGAGATATAAACAGGAAAAAATTGCAAATGTACAAGTGGAGCGAAAGGAGGGGAAAATTTCAAATGGACAAGTTGTAAAGTCACTCAAGGAAGAGATACAAACAGATACACTCTAAAATCACATAGGAAAGGTAGTAAGGACAAAGGTCTACTACATATACTAGTGGTTAGAGTTATATATACAAGTGGAGTGAAAGGAGGGAAAATTGCAAAGGTACAAGCTGTAAAGTCACTCAAGGAAGAGATACAAACAGATGAACTCTAAAATCACATAGGAATGGTGGTAAGAAAAAAGGTCTACTACATATACTAGTGGTTATAGATAAATATATATACTAGTTGCAAATTTTACAGGATTACATTTTAACAGTGATTAGGCTTGGACTATGATATATTACATATTTACAGAGTAGGAAATTCTTGCCATCATTCAGTCAGGTGTTCAGGTGGCGTTGTA
This sequence comes from Lissotriton vulgaris, assembly GCF_964263255.1. NCBI lineage: Eukaryota > Metazoa > Chordata > Amphibia > Caudata > Salamandridae > Lissotriton > Lissotriton vulgaris. The sequence goes on along the minus strand of NW_028241749.1, from coordinate 1,933,550 downwards.
CTCAAGGGTGGTGGTCTTGGGTCTGGAGGGATCCCCGAGTTGGAGATGCACACAGGGGGTAGAAGGCTGGATGGTGGTGGGTGAAGCAGCATGCTGGATCCCCGGGCTGATCTTGAGGTCATGCTGGGCTCCATCTTGTGGAAAGAGGAGGGCGCTCAAGGGCAGGCGGAATTTGCACAAAGTCAGGTCTCCCGCCTGGCTCAAGCACCCACAGTGAGGCCTCCGCCATCTTGGTAGCTCCTATCTAGAACAGCCAGATGCTGGGTGTTAACTGTGCAAAAGGAATCTAGAAAATCAAGGAGACTAAGGGGGGTCTAATTCAGTTCCTGGGATTGGGAGTGATTCTCACCTCGTTCTCCTTTGTCACATCATAGATGCTGGGAATAATCATGTTGCTGCCGTCTCATTAGTTCCAGTGTTTAAGAAAAGACAAGGAAACCCAATGGGTACATAAGTACCCTGGGTACGAACTTAGTATTGGTAACTGTGGTCCTTAAAGCATAAAGATAAAACATTGATAAATATAGACCAAAATTAGTACTATATTCAGCGGTGTCCAGCCGGAAACATAGGTTTAATGAATCAATGTAAATATTTTCAACAAGTTAACACAAAGCCAACAATAGAGTGGGACGCAGTCCTTCATCCAGTTACATAAAACAAAGGACATATACATATGACACAAATAATTTCAGGCAAAAGAAAAAGGATGCTTGAGATCAATCACAATACATGACAAGCTATCCATGACAGTATTCACACAAATGTAACGCAATGGTTTAAAAGTGTGAATCTGTTCCAATAGGTCGACGACGTTTCGATCCCTTTTAGAAGAATAATGGGATCATCATCAGGACGGTGATGTTACATGCCTGATAAGGAGAACTGTCTCTTGGGAGGGAAGGGGGAAGAAAAGGCAAAAAAAGATTGTTTTTGTAAGGATGGCGTGAGCTCCTAAAGAATAGCAAGACAACAAGTTTGCCATGACAGGTCACCACTTACATACAAGGCCATGCAAGAAGATATTAAGTGGAAAGGCAGCGGATGATATTGTACTGTGATCCATGTGTGGAAGCATGGAGGGGTGAATTTAACCAGAACTTGCTGGAGGACCACTAGACGACGTCCAAATTCAACAATGGTGGTTAAGGCTGACAGTGAAGTATTCAGGAGTGAAGGTGAACCCGTATTGGAATTGCGAGCGCGATTAATGTAATAGATTTATAGTGGTGTCAATAGGCTGTGACGCCAACGAAAACAATTGTGACGCGGGAAGGGTCGCCAATATCCTAGATGCAATTTACAAAAAATAGAAGGTGCAGCTCCGGTGCTGGGTATAGCGTTTGTGATGGGAGGAGAGTCAGCCGACACTCTACGAGTCAATCGACCAAGGTGAAGTGATACCAAGTAAATAATTTCACCTAAACTCACAAGGGAGCCGAGAACAATGATGTCTTCGAATCAATAATAACCAGAGAAGTGAAGCTCACAGAGGAGCGGAGACCGGTATTGTCACAAGCATGAGTGAAGGTGCAGCTCTGGTACCGGGTTGAGTGTGGTTTGTAGCACGCTGTGGACAAAAAAGGGGAAAGAGTGTCAGTGAGCCCTCTGATGGTGGGCGATAGCGTGAAGCCCAATGGATATTTACCTTGGCTCACAGTGGAGCTGAAAGCAAGTTTATGACAAGAGCATAGATGACGCTCTGCAAAGGTTCTCTCCGACGGTTATTGACGGCGAACCTGCGGTTGAGAAATTTAAGACGGTAAAAAGCATAATGTGCTAGATAACAGTTGGAGGGATCTACATTGTCTCAGTGGTTCCAAGCGATTGGACACAGCACTTGGATGATTGGAAACGTATAAGAGAAGCACAACGGAGCAACACAAGGACAGTATGCTTCAGCCAATAGAAACGGAGGAAAAGTAGGTGAAAAGCACAGGAACCAATGAAAAGCAGGGAAAGCAGGGAGGCAGAATGTAAGACCCTTTTAAGATTTATATTGAATACAAAAGATTTCACCTAAAAACAACAGATTGCTACAACAACAAAATGCCACAAGGCTATTCACAAACATTTTTGTCACATATTAGCCCTCCTCGAAGCCTGCTTTAATAATGTGAAGGTAAAAGGTGTTTGCACCAAGCGTTGCTTAACTTACCACCCAGGATATGAAGTTTCACCTGTTAAAAGTTACCTCACTTGACACCAGGCAGCTCAAAACTGCTGCATGGACTGTATCTTAATGTAGTGCTTTGAGTGCACGGTTTATGTAGTAGGGACCCTAGGGGCTAAACAAATGCCAGGGTGCGGTCTAAATGCGCCGTTATTATTAGGATTGCTTGTATTATAAACTGAGCTATTTTAAAAGGAAAAACCAAACGTCTTTTTGCTAATCTTCAATAACAGTACTGTGTAATAACGCTAGTTTAAGGGCTTTCTGATAAAATGACCAAATCCTCTCTCCACCAACATTCAGCAACTGCCTCACTGAACATTCTAAGGTAGCTTCCAGGGAACAGGGGTGAATATGGAGGAACATACCATACATGTTAATTAAAGAATAAAGTAGCATATTACAAATGAGAGAGAAAAAGACATGTTGTAACAGTTTCCTAACCCGAAAAATACCATTCATTCTTTATCAGAAGCAAGCAGGTTATGTTTTAACCAAATTAACCAAGGTTGTTTGTGGTCAAGTGACTGTGTCACCAGACTCTGTCAACTCCGTAGACAAAGCCTTGTGTCATATTGTTTCTAACAAGGCTGATGGGAGGCAGCAACAATAACTATAAATTTAAAGTGAGGTCCTTTTGTTGACTGTCAGTCAGTCAGTCAAACCACTTTATTCGATTACTTAAAATCATAAAAGTATGCTATACATGTACAAACATTTTTAAAAATTGGTTAAAAATGCGAGGTACAAGATAAAAAATACAGTACAGGGTCATTTAAAACACCGTTAACGGTCATTTCTAAATTTAGAGCAATTGATTCTGCTACAATGGCATTATATTAAAAAGGTTGGATTTCTAGTGCAGCTTTCTGTCTATCCCTCTTATTTCTTACAGACGCAACGAGAAAGCTGGCGACACTAAACATAGTTACAGGAGATTCCAACAATTGTAAAAACAATAAGGCAGGTTTACACTGGATAAAATTCCTTTTCTTTAGTAGAGGGAGGATAAACCTTTTCCTGGCATCATGGTAAAAAGGGCAAAAGAACATAAAGTGCAAGGTGTCTTAGGGGGAGAAATCATCACATTTACACGGGGCAACATCTTCAGGTCTATTCCAGCCCTCCAAATCCCAGAGTACAAAATGTAGTTGGTTAAACCGGAATTTAGTCAGTAGCCATCTCTGAAAAGAATTTGTCACTATGGACAAATAAGGTGACATCGCTAAAGACAAGGTAGCCAAAACATGGCCCCTAACCGATATTTTACCTAATTCTACAGCTTCTCGCTCTGCCTCCCTCAATCCGATAAAGTTAATTTTTACCCACTCTAGGTCAGCCTTGCATAAGGATTCTGGGTTAGAAAAGATCTCAGGTCGCCCCATGTACATGGCTAACATTTTTATATAGGACAACCACTGGATTTCTTTCCTATTGTCAAGGTTGATGCAGTCGTTTAGGATCTTATGATTTAGGGAAAGGTTAGGATTCAGCCAAATTTTAATCCATAGCAGTATCGGGGCTATTTTAATTATGTCTACTATGTATCCTATCCCCAATTCAAGATGGACAGAGTGGGTAGCTGTAGATTGCGGGAGGCCCAGGAGGGACCGCAGAAATTTATTTTCCTCTGTTTGGATGAGGTCCGGTTTTGTAAATCCCCATATTGATGCCCCGTACCTTGCGATAGATATAGTCTTGGCTTTGTAGATTGCCAAGATCGCCTCAAAGGGTTTCCCCCCCCAACCTTTTTGCGAAACCTAACACTGCGGCTGAGGAACTTCTCACTGCATTTACCTTTATTGTGAGCTGTGGGGACCATAAGCCCCTGTCATCAAAAACTACTCCCAAATAGGTAAATGCCTTCACTCTGGTGAGTACCTCTCCACCACAGAAAAAGGTCTTCACTTTGTTCTTAGAGACACCCAGTGACATAACATGCGATTCGCCATAATTTACCACCAGATCCAGGCTTTTCATAAAGTCCCCAAATGAGTCCAGCAATCTTTGCAGGCCCAGAGGGGTCCTTGCTAATAAAACAGCGTCATCCGCATATAGGAGCACCGAAACCGGTGTGCCTCCCATGCGTGGGATATCTGGAGTCGCTGATAACAGGTTTACCTCCAGCGAATTGATATACAGCGTAAACAACATTGGGGCCAAAATGCATCCCTGACGCACCCCTCTACCGGACTTAAAACTTGACGTACATTTCCCCTCATTTGTCAGCCTAATTGAGGCGTTTAAGTCTTTATGCAGCTCGGCCAGGAAATATACAAGAGGCCGATCCAGGCCCAGCTCCAGGAGCATTGTCCACAGCTTTGACCTATTAACTAGGTCAAAGGCCATGGACAGATCCATGAAGCCCAGAAAAATAGAGCCCCTAGCCACCTTTGTATATTTAGCTATTATTAGGTGTCGGTTCAAACATTGGTCCTCCGTGCTCCTCCCCGCCCTAAAGCCATACTGAGCATCTGACAGTATGTTATTGTCAGTAGCCCACCCTGTTATCCTTGCTAGGATAACCTTCCCCAAGATTTTTATGGAGGAATCCAGCAAGGATATAGGCCTATAGCATCTGGGGTCACCCCTTTGTCCCTTCTTGAACACTGGGATTATTGTTGATCTAGACCAAGATTTAGGGAATCCTACACAGGCCGAGGTGTTAAAGACATTAATCAAGATATTTGCCCAGTACAACGGATTTGCCTTGTACATATCTGAGGGGACCCCATCAGGTCCTGGTGCCTTTCGTCCTGCTGAACCTTCAATTGCTTTAATAACTTCTGCTAAATAAAATCTTACTGGCATAACAGGAGGTTCTGAGGCTGGAGCCTCAAAGGTTTCTAGCTCAAGATGACTACCGTAGATATGTTCAAAGTGGCTCAACCAGTCCTCCTCTGCTATGTTTACTTCCAAGACGTTATTTTGTGTATTAGAAAACAGGGGCGTGTTAATAATGGACCAGAATTTAGCACTGTCTTTTAAGGTTGCTTTGTCCATAAGCTCCTCCCACGCTTCTTATTTTATTTTCTTTTTCCTTTCCAGTACTGCTCTAGTGTACTCTCTTCTGAGCTGAGCAACTAAAGGTTTGTTCCTTGGTTGCTCCTGAAGAGCTTTTTTGAGGAGATTATGCGTTTTGGTGCAATTATGGTCGAACCAGCCCTTTACCGGATTATTTTTAGTGGGTCGACTTTTGGACGTGAGTTCTTTGGCTACTTGGGTTGTGTGTTGCTGGAAGCTGCCTAGAGGATCTCCTTTTGCTGTGCTTTGTAGGAGCCTGATTTTACGGCGACGCTTCTCCACCTTGCGAGCCACTACGCTACATCTCGCGTCACCCGCTTCGCGGGTGCCGCTCGCTTCCTGAGTGTTCTAAGCAGCCAGGACTCTGCTGTGGGCTAAGAACTGTGATTGGAAAGCCCTCCCACAGCCTTCAGCGGGACTGCGAGGACCAGCCTGGGTATACAACGGTTACCACGCATATTTTACAACGCGGTACCGTTACCACGCTACTTTTACCACGCAGGTCGTTACAACGAAATGCGCTGGGGGGCGCTCCAGGATAGTAAATACTTTAATTTACTATCCAACTCCTTTCCCTAGAGTCCACGGGGACTGGAGTTGGAATAGTAAATTAAATAATTTACTATCCAGCGCCCCACCACGCAAGTTGTTGTAACGACTTGCGTGGTAAAGGTAGCGTGGTAACGGTACTCATTGTAAAAGTACGCGTGGTACCGTCATACATCCACCAGCCTGCTGTGCGGCGATCATCGGCCGCAGCTGGTCCTCTTCCCGCCGCTCCCTGCAATAAAATCGGGTGGAGCCAATCCTCTGTGGTTGTGTGTTGCTGGAAGCTGCCTAGAGGATCTCCTTTTGCTGTGCTTTGTGGGAGCCTGCTTTAACGGCGACGCTTCTCCGCCTTGCGAGCCACTACGCTACATCTCGCGACACCCGCTTTGCGGGTGCCGCTCGCTTCCTGAGTGTTCTAAGAAGCCGGGACTCTGCTGTGGGCTAAGAACTGTGATTGGAAAGCCCTCCCACAGCCTTCAGCGGGACTGCGAGGACCAGCCTGCTGTGCGGCGATCATCGGCCGCAGCTGGTCCTCTTCCCGCCGCTCCCTGCATTAAAATCGGGTGGAGCCAATCCTCTGTGGTTGTGTGTTGCTGGAAGCTGCCAAGAGGATCTTCTTTTGCTGTGCTTTGTGGGAGCCTGCTTTAACGGCGACGCTTCTCCGCCTTGCGAGCCACTACGCTACATCTCGAGACACCCGCTTCGCGGGTGCCGCTCGCTTCCTGAGTGTTCTAAGAAGCCGGGACTCTGCTGTGGGCTAAGAACTGTGATTGGAAAGCCCTCCCACAGCCTTCAGCGGGACTGCGAGGACCAGCCTGCTGTGCGGCGATCATCGGCCGCAGCTGGTCCTCTTCTCGCCACTCCCTTAACTATTTAAACAGCGGGTGAACTTTACGCGTAGCGGAACGTGTGCAGGACGATAACCGGATGAAGCCCGGACAAAGGGCGGGCCCTCTGTGGCTGAAGTAGGCTGGGCTGGGCCTAGGTATTTTACATTAACATTTATTGGTATTGCAATCTTATTTTGTTCAGTGTCACATATCTAGTGTTGGCTTTTGATGATATAGCCATTGTCACTTTGACCAGGAACTCACCTTTACTTACCCTCAAATATTTATTCTTTTATTAATTAACTGTGATTAAGTATATTCATCGGGGTTACGGTCTCCCCTGCTTTTAACACATAAAGATGACGGCTAAAAATTACGCTCAGGAAGACTATTTGGGGGAAGGTCTTGCATGAAGACTAGATCCAACCCCCTTAGAAACAAGGATTCCAATAATTTGTTATTAAAGGGCCAATACCAGCTACTGCAATTGTGGGAAAAACCCAAGAATAAGGAATTGTTAAATGTTGCAAACAAAGCCTTTGACATAGCTTCTCCATCCGGCACAGCCCTTATGGTGGTCAAGAAGGTCCCTCCTTCGGGGAATGAAAATCATTCGGGCTCTCTGATTACTGAGGAGCCTTGCCCAGTGCCCCCTGAAATGACTGGTGACTTAAAGTGTTCTGCTTCCAGTTTTGAGGGTGGGCAACAAAATAATGTGTCTGCAAATCATAAAATGTTCTTATCGAATGTTCCTATAGGAAGTGTACTGCTAAAGGGGGCCGGAAAGGGGGACTCTCATTTGTCGAGTATTGACCTGGAGCTTTGTGGTCGATACCTAGCAGATGGTACTCTGAAATCATCTGAAGCTATTAAGTCCCCGACCGGTGCTACTCTGTCTGGTCTATTGCTTTATAGCAGTACCCCCTCCTTAAAATCGCAAGACATTTCCTCGCAGTATAACATCTCAAAGAGCCCACTGCTTAATATATCTGGCATTGGTCCTATTGGCCCTCCAGGCTTTGATAAATCTGAAAAACCGATTTCTGAATCCCTGATTGCATTAGAGCATTTGCTGGCTTCTATTTTATTGTTATTGGGCAAGTTTGTGGGAAGCTCTGATTGTATTTTGGAATCGGTCACTCAGATATTAAATGTTTTATTGTTAAAGCTCCCCGAAAAGGTTCCTGATCTAGATCCTTTGGCTGGATTGCAGGGGCCCGAGTTGGGTAGCGACTATCTAGCTGGAAATATTAATTCAGTTCAAAATAAACCTGTGGATATTCCAAAAAATGAGCCATCCTTAGTACCCACACTTTCAGCACATAACTGTGTAAGGAATTCTGACTTTGAAATTGAAGTAGAAAGTGCTGATGTTACCGCTCCAAAATCTGAAAAAGAGCTATTCCCAATCTTTATTCCTGAAAATAAGGGGTTAGGGGACGAAGAAAAAATAAAATCTGGAAAACACAGAAAGAACAAAGGAAAAAAGAGGAAACCAATTCGCAGATACAAGAAGAAAAGGCAGAGAAAAATAATTTTTGATGATTCCCAAGTCCCTGATAATAATGATCCCATCACTGGAGAGTCTGTGAATGGGTCCTTGAGTCAGGAAGATGCTATTCATCCCTCTGATAATCTGAATCCCTCTGCATCAGGCATTAAAATCTCTTCCAATTGTTCTATCTCTCCCATGGAAGGCCCCCTATTAGATGTAGGAGGATTGACGATCCCTTTCCCCGTTGTAGAGATAACAAGGCCAATGCCTATTGTATCTGTGGCTCTCAATCCTTCTGCTCCTGTTTTTCAAGCCACAGGGGAGGGCGCTGTATGGCCTCATCATTTGCCTATAAAAGTACCAGAAGTTTTAATAGATGCATTGACTGTGGATTTTCTATCGTTATTTGATTTTGATCTGCCTTTAAATAGAGCATGGTTACTCAAATGTTTTAAAGACATAGAGAGTTTAAAATTAATCCAATCTAACGATATTGATTTAGTCTCCATATCAGTAACAGTCGCCGCGCCGTATGTCAGGGTAAAGTTCTATTCCAAACTTATAGTAAATCCTATATTACAACAGCCTGAAAATTTCCAGTGTAGGGGAATTGACGTATTACCTGTTTTGTCTTCTGGAAGACACAATTTTCCTCATAATAGACTCTCTCAGCAGGGCACTGGTCAAGATGGTCCCCCTCCCTCTTTTGATGATTTAAAGATATGGGTTTCGAAAAGCACACGTCTGGTGACGCATGTAATGCCTGCCCCGTTAATTCAGAACTGCCTTCCAATAGAAGATAACCAGCGGTGGAATTGGCTGCCCGGAGCTTTGTCTAGTAAATCCACAAATAACCCTAAACTTTTCCAACATCTTTAGCAGTAATTTGAAAGTTCTCTCTTGGAATGCTGCCGGGATTAACAATAGCCCCGAGAAACTACAGTACTTGTTCTCTTTGAACGCTAATGTGATTTGCATCCAAGAGACCTGGTGTGCTAGTAGATTGTGTGTAGGAAGAGATTATTTTGTCCTTGAGGCAGTGGCCTCTCCCTCGAAGAAAGGGCATGCAAAAGGGGGAATTGCGTGCCTTCTGTCCAATAGATTAAAGTGGAACTTTACCCATTATGTTGATCCAAGTAACCTCTTTCAGGCGGTGACTCTCTGTGATTTAACCAGTATGGGAAATAATAATTCTCTGGTAATAATAAATGCCTACATCCCCCCTGATGAATGTTTTAATATTTTATTGAAGCAAGTTTTTTCGTACATTAAATAGATTAAGGAGTTAGAACCTCCCCCGTATGTATTGTTGGTGATTTTAATTGTAAAGTCTCTAACTCTAGCCTAGAGCTATTTAGAAACAAATCTAAAGAAGAAGCCAATCTTATCCCTCAATCCCTCTTTCCCAATAAAATTAAAACTAATAAGAGAGGGAAGCTGTTGCTGGAAGAACTTTCAGCGGCAGAGGGGTTAATAGTGAACGGTAGGCTTCCCTCTGATGTCCCTGCAAAATATACTCATAGATCTTCCCAAAGTGAGTCTATTCTGGACTATGTAATCATCGACTATGGTATTTTCTCCCTAGTGAAGGATCTGGTGGTCACTCCGACATTATTTAGTGACCACAACATGATTACTATAAGCATCTCATTACAACCTCCTAATTCCGATCCATGGCCCCTTAACAGTGATGTAGTAAATTTTCATAAGGACTCTGGAAGATACTTTTGGAATTTTAAAGCCAAGAAGGGCCTGGAGTCTATTCTAGGTAAAACAATCCTAGAACTGAATGATTGGCAGGGTTCCGAAATAATTCACTTTGAGAATTTTATGAAGGAGGTCATCTTTGTTGCCAAAAGGTCTAGCTCCTTAGTAAAAAAGACTTATTTTTCTAGGCCGATTACCCTCTTAAATAAGGAAATAAATAAATTAGTGCGGAAGCAGTTTTTGTGTAGATCTATTGAAATAAATAATACAATATCCCTGTTAAAAAGAAGGAGAAGCAGAATCAGGAAGAAACTTAAAAAAGGTAAAGAAGATTCACTTTGGATAAGTCTATAGGAGGCCGCAGTTCATGGTAAAATTAGACAATTCTGGTCACTCATTGGTGAGGGTTGTGGAGCAAGAGTTAGCCCTCTCCCCATTCCCATTGCTGAATCATCATGGGTCAATTTCATCTCCAACTTGTATGCTGGGAATGGCTTAAGGGTAGAATGTAAGGGGACTACTAAAGAAGATGAGCTTTTTATTGACTCCCCTTCGGAGAAAACCATTGTAATGGCCATCAAGGACATGCGCTCCTCCGGAGCAATGGGGCCTGATGAACTTCCTATATCGGTACTGAAGCAGGACCCTGTTTCCTGGAGCAAGATCCTTTTTCCATTATTTAGATCTTGCTTCATTAGTAAAATTGTGCCCTCTTCTTAGAAGGGGGGCATATTGGTTCCATTATTCAAGAAGGGTGAGAGGGATAAGCCAATGAATTATCTCCAGATAGCCCTCCTTGATGCCATTGGAAAAGTTTTTTCCAAATGTCTTCTATCGCTAATTACTGATTGGGTTGATGAGAATAAGATTTTACCCCTTGAACAAACTGGTTTCCGTAAGGGGCATGGTACATTGGATAACCTCACAGCCCTTCAGGTCATTTCGGACAAATATATAAGAGTTCGGGGGGGGGGAGGGGTGTATGCGGCCTTCATCGATTTCTCCACAGCATTCGACAAAGTTGATCGTCCCTTGCTGTGGAGAAAACTATCCGACTTGGGTATGCCTCCTCTCCTATTAGATCTGGTGCGATCTCTACACACGGACACTTGGTGCCGAGTGTTACAAGGTGGAGAAAGGGGTTTATCGCGGGTCATCCCCTCCATTAATGGATTAAAACAGGGTTGCCTTCTGGCCCCACTACTTTTCTCCCTATATATCGCAGACCTTCCAGCTTCGCTCTCAGCTTGTGTCGGCATAGCCCCGGTAGTGGGGGGTTCTCCTATTTCCTGCCTGTTATATGCATACGACATCCTTATCCTAGATTTAACTCCCAAGGGTCTGGCTAATCGTCTGCAGGCTTTACATCTTTTTGCAGAATCACACTACATGATGATAAATGCCACAAAAAGCAAAATTATGTGCATTACAGGGAAGAAAAAATCTGAAACAGAGAATTTTGGTTGGTCAGTCGGTGGTCAGAAATTGTAGGTAGTTAAGACATATACCTTTTTAGGAAAAATAATTTCTGCGAACCTGAGTGAGAAGCCTCACATCGAGAATAATTCCCGTAAAGCCTCACCCCAAGGCAAAAGTCTGGGTGCCCTTTATTCCGCCACAGGGAGAAGACATTTTGCTTGTTTACTGGAGGTCTTTAGGGCAAAAATTCCATCAACCCTCCTGTATGGAATGGAACTGGTTGACTTAAAGCACTGTTTTTTTTTACAGATGGTTGAAGGAAAATTGTTAAGATCTATAACTACTCTCAATCCCGCCTGTTCTGTGACTGCCTGTAGACTTGAATTCGGTCTCCGCAGTAGTTGGGCGCAGGGCCTATCAGCCCTTGTTCGATGGGTTGCTAGCCTGGCTAGAGGAGAAACGGGGTCTCTGAGATCCCTCCTCAAGGGGGAATTGCTGGGTAGCTTAAAAGAGTACTCCCAAATTGTTAAGAACTTTAGAAAGGCTGCGGCGCTTCTTGAATTGGAAGAGAGTACCCTTTTTACCATCTCTCCTACCCAGCTAAAATCCCTTTTGAAACAGGCTTCATGGGATCTTTGCTTCATGTTGGACAAGAAGTCCATGCAAGTAAAGAGGGGAGGTGATCTCCTTGTTAACACATACACAATGAAGCTTTCCCAACCCTATGTTGCCTCGAATTTATCACATGGTATTCGAAGATTTTGGTTCCTCTTAAGGCAGGACTTACTGCCCCTAAACATCCTTTTGGCAAAATGGTATGGGTCCTCTCCCATATGTAACTTTTGTAATATGTCTGTTCAGGATCGCTCTCATGTACTGTTTATATGTCCTGCTTTGCGTCCACTTCGGTTGCAGTGGTTAAGATCAATATGCTTGCAATTGGGGATTTTTAATGTGAATTCTTTTTTACAGGCTTTATATACTCCTCCAACTGAAATGTTTTGCTTCAATATTTTTAACTTTTTTAAAGGTTTTTTAGCCATCTATTGATTATATATGGAGATATGTGTTGCTGATTATCTTGTTTAATGGAAAATGGTGTAGTTGTTATTTTATTTAGAGAATGTGTACTTTGTATTTGTGTATCTTGTTTTATGTGGACCTCTTCGGAGTGCCAAAACATAATAAATGAATTGAGAAAAATTGGGCTACTTGGGAGCAAATAGCTTCATAAGAGGTTATTACCTCCACCCCGTTTGAAAGGGGATCTCTGCAGATGCTTAGGTCATGAGCAGCCTTGGCGATAATAGTATTAAAAAAGTCCTCTGGCACCACCTTGCTCCACTTTACCCTCCTCCCCTGGTCTTTGGTTTTAACTTCCACCACAGCCAGTGTCGGAACAGATTTGTTTAAAAGTTAAAAAACATTTATCAACTCAATTACCACTGGGTTGTGGTCACTAAAGGAAGACAACATAGCATTATATGAAATAACATATTTTAAAAGTCCTGAAGAAAGAAATATGTAGTCAATTATTGTTTCACAATCCCTGCCTATATAAGTGGCAACACGAGTGCTTTTGTCAAAAAACCCTGCTTCTAACAAATCGTTATTAGACAAAAGGTTCTCCAGGGCTTCACCCTTATTGGTATGCTCAAAATGTTGCGGGGATGTGAAGTCTGGCCCATCGTTATTAATTAATAGGCAATTCTGGCTACATAAATGCACATTAAAATCACCCAACAAAATATATTGGCAGAAAGTGGTTTGCTTTGCATTATAATCTTTTAAAAATTTGGTCAACCATACCAAATGTTCGTTTGGGAAGACGCCTTGCTGCGAATTATAACAGTTCACTAGGATTATTTTAGTGTTCTTTGTAGGGTTTACTTCCAAAATAAGGAAATTATTGGAGGCACAGGCTACTCTTTTAACTTTACCCCTAACATTCACAGATACTAATAGGACTAGTCCCCCTCTATCTCTCCCAGCTGAAGAACTTAACGCAGGGAAAAAGTACGAGGTGAAACCATCCAGCCAAAAGTCACAGTCTTATCCCATGTCTCTTGGAGAGCCACAATATCATGTTTCTTAACAAAGTTCAACCAGTTGCTATCCTCTCTCTTGGAACGCAGGCCAGCAATGTTCCAGCTTAGCATCTTAACAGTTTCCCCTTCAGCGTTATACATAGTTACGGGGTTACAGTGAGAGGAGTCAAAGTGAGGTGATCCGGTGCCGTGGAGACCAGGCCTGTGAGAGACTCTTCTCTTGTACCCTCATTAGCCTCTCGTCAATCACACAGTTCTAGGCCAGAAAGTACGTCAAATCTGTTATGTGTGGCAATGTTAGGCCCATAGTTAAAATAGATCTCTCCACCCGGTCTATGGAAAGAAGCCGGCGTCTGGGCCATAACAGGAGTGTGTGGTCTCATTCTCACACTTTGTGGGGGCACTCTTGTGGGATGATTATAAAAAAAAACAAGAGGTTGCACACAGATACTATTAGCGTCATATGTCATAGAGGCGGCCCTTAACAGAACTGTAGCCACATGTTGTGGGTGTCTGAAATTTACAGTGACTGTCTTTTGCATCCCTTCTGCTCCAGACCCAGGTATTTTCATTTTTCAGCCTGACACATACTCCACAGCAAGCAGAAGCCATTCTGTATGAAAAATTCCTTTTGTGTGAAAATATGTAAGTAATGACTACATCCAGCAATAAATCTCAAAATGCATTCAATGCTATGTTATTATAACTGTAGTGTATATATGAATGTATTGGCTGAGTAGCTTATGAATATCATTGTCTTGCTTTTTAGAACCTGCAAAATTGCATTTAGTAATCGGGGAAAAAAGTCAAGTATCTGAATGCAAATAAAACAGGCACCTCAAAAGCTAATTGGCTCCGCTTTTGCATAATGCTGCATACATGCAGAGAAACTCAACATCCACACATACACTGAAATAGATGGCACATGTATGCAAATATGCAAAGACGCATACCTACAGACATTCCTGAACATGCACATCGACCAGCAAACAGGCATAGATGCAAAGACCTTCTGGAACCCACACACATAGAATACCTGAATTGCAGTCACATATGCACACTGACATAGAGGCATGCATTGGTTTCATGTATAGCTCTCTGCACTCCTCTAAGGATATATCATGTAAATGAAGAGTGACAAGCATTGGCAATGCCAATAGGTCTCGCATTTGTGAGAGTTAGAGCTAATGCTGCTGTCAATGACCATGTCTTTTACTCATGTGTTTTGGTTTGGAGTGGAGTGAATGTAGTTGATGTGGAGTAGAATTATGTGGGTTAGATTGGAATTGTTAGTAGTGGAATTGTGTGGGGTGGAACTGTGTGGTGTTGAGCAGATTTGTGTTGTGGAATTATGTGGCATGGTAGATAGATAGGGGTAAGAGCTGCACAGAATAGATAGACAGGGAGAGGGATAGGTTGTTTGTGCACAAAGTGCTGAATGTACTCTAGACAAAAGAGAAGAAAGAGTGTGTGAGAAAGAGAGAAAGAAGAGGGGAGCAGGCGACAGACTCATATAGAGGAAGCACCTGGGAATGCAGAAGACACATCAACAAGAAGAGGAGAGCATGGGATTGAGGGATGGTAACTTTGAAAAGGTACAGGTAAGAAACTGTGCTTGAAGTCCTGAAGTCAACCTCATGAGAGAGGTGGTAAGAGTGTGTGCAAGAGTTAGAGCTATAAGTGTTGTAAATGACAATGTCTTGCATACATGTATAATGGAGTGGATGTATGTGGTGAAAAGTGGATTTATGTGGGTTGGATAGGAAATGTTAGTTGTGGAATTGTGTGGCGTGGATTAGTGAGGAGTGGAGTGGATCTGTGGAGTGGAATTATGTGGCATGGTGTTCAGTGGAATTGTGTGGATAGTAATTATGTGGTATTGAGTATGGAGTGTAATTATGTGGATTGGTATTTTGTGTTGTGCAGTGCTATGTAGTCTTGTTTAGGGTGTATTGTGTAATTATGTTGTTGCGATTAATTAAGTGGTTAGTTGTCGAATTATGTGGCATGGAATTGAAATACATGGAGTTGAATTGTGTGGTGTGAAACTGTGTGGCGTTGAGTGGAATTATGCTGAAGGGATTTATGTGGAATGATCTGGAGGGCATTTATATGGATTGCTGCAATTGTGGCACAGAGTGGTTTTATGTGGGGTTTATTTATCTGGTACTGTATAGAGTGTAATTATGTGGAGTTGAATTATGTTGCGTTGAGTGGTAGTATGTGGAGTGTAATTATGATGGGCTGTGTTGAATGGTGTGACAATGAATTATGTGGTGATGAGTTGTGTGGTGTTGTATGTCACACTAAACTTCTAGGAATGCCACAAGGGTGAGTGGAGTGATTATGTTTATTTTGCCTCTTTTCCCAGAGTATTTAGATAGGATTCACATTAATGAAGATTACTGGATGTGCCCAAGATTACACAATGTAGTCATGTGAGAGAGTCAGGATTAAAACCTAAGTCTGCTGGTTCCACAGTCAACAATTTAAGCTCCAGATGTTTTCTAAGAAATCACATGTATTTATGGCTGATGATGTGGCCCTTTTTGTACACCTATATTGTTATGCAGTGGCTGCCATTGTGGCACATTATTCGAAAAAATTTATTTATATTTCCAAGATGGCAGATTGGTACTTAAAAGCATAACATTTTAAACAAAAGAATTTGCACAATGCCACATAAATGTGCCTGTGTAAGAAGCCTCAGAAAATCTTCCGGGGCTGGGGCTGAGTGCTTAGCAGAGCAATCTGTAGTTGTAACAACTTTTAAGTCTCCACATAGGATCTCAGAGTTAAGGAAAAACTAAAGGAGAATCAACAAATGGCAGATTCCGAGGGCAGACTGAAGTGCTGCTGAGGTGGTTGTATTCTGGTGATGTTCAGGTGATGGTGAGGTGATACTGAGGTGGTGCTGAATGATGTTGTGCCAGTGCTATGTTATGCTGTGGTGGTGGTGATGCACTGGTGTTCAGGTGGTGCTGAGCTGGTGATCAGGTGGTGCTGAGTGATGCTGAGGTGGTGCTGTGCTGAGGTGATGCTGCACTGATGCTGAGGTACTGATGCCGAAGTGATTCTGCATTGGTGCTGAGTGGTTTCTGACTTAGGGACACACTGACACTGGTGGTGGTGCATTATTGCAGAGGTGGTCCTGTGCGGATGCTGAGATGGTGCTGTGCTTATGTTGAGGTGATCCTGCACTGCTGTTCAGGTGGTGCTGTGCTGGGGCTGAAGTGTTGCTGCGCTGATTTTGAGTTGGTGCAGCACTGGTGGGGGATGCACTGTTTAGGAGGTGTCGCTGTGCTTATGCTAATCAGAATAAGTAAGAAGCCCTTTTGTTACACACACATCAGTTACACCATTCATAAATATATTTACTTGTTTTATAAAAAAGGTAATTTTGATCTTTTATCTATTGATGTACATACAAACTCTCTAAACACCGACCACTGTATTATTTTAAAATGTCCAGGTTATTGCACATTTATATATACACAATTTAAATATTTTGGGTAAATAACGTTACATTAAAAGAACTTCTCATTTAAAAATCACATGCATATTATAAAATAACAGTTCATCACAAATCCGTCTCCAAATAATTGTCTAGTGCAAATAGTTATGGATGGCAATATCCCTAAATGTATCAAATATATAATCAAGTATACTTGTGACAACGATTTGAGTTTTATATGATCTTGTGATAATTGTTTGTGTATTTGATGTATTGTCCTGGGGATGAGCCTTGCATTTACACTGTGTTAAGTTGGCATGAGCTTATTAGAAGTTTAAACGCCATTTTTCCTTTCTGCTGCCTTTGCACACGGCACACATTATTATAAATGTTTAGAGTCTAGCAGAGTGTTTTGCTTCACTCAAGAATAATATGTTTTTCTATACTAGCAGCCTTGCTTGGTAAGCTTTGTTTGAATAGTGAGTGCCGAGGCCTTCAAGGTTATTTCAACACAGTGGTTGTTGTTCGGAATGATCAGCGCACGTTCTAGACATAACATGTGGCCACCTCTGATTTTGGCACATTTAATAATGCACTGCGTAGGCATGATCACACACACTTGGAGAGCATTCACATGCAGAGAGCTGGTGCAGAACCTGATGTGATCCATTTCTGCTAGGACCAGAGGTATGGGGCTGCCCTTGTAATCCCAAGAGACCTTCTGTAGATATAAAATAACCTACTAGCAAGGAAGGGTGAGAAGGTGGAGAGAGGAGCTGGGGCTCCTTGGTATAATGACTCCTTACGGGATATGAAACGTGGGGTGAGGAGGAAAGAACGAGCATGGCGGAAAGAGTATGACGCCACTGCCAAGAAAGAATATATCTCATCCTTAGCGACTTACAAACTAGCCATCCAAACTAGGAAGGCTGCTTTCTTTGAGGAAAGAATAGTTGCAGCTAGAAATCCACAGAAGGAAATCTTTCGGGTCCTGGCTGAGCTCAGGATAAACAAAGAGCAAAGCACTGAGTTCGCCCAGGAGGATTGCCAGAGGTTCCAGGACTTCTTTGTGAACAAGATCTCCGATATTCTGGGAGAAATTGCTGCAACTACACCCCTCGACTGTCCTCGCCCACCTGACCACACTGCCCCGCCGGATATTATACCGTTAGCTGAGTTCTCCCCAATTGCAAAACAGGAACTACTTACGATTACGGACCGAGTCAAATCGGGCTCCCAGGCTGAACCATGCCCTCCTGATGTGTTCAAATTGGCACTGCCAGGTATTGAGAAAGAAGTCTTGCATTTGTTGAACACCTACCTTCACACAGGACAGGTCCCTCTAGCTTTCAAAGAGGCTCGCCTGATTCCTCTACTAAAAAAACCTGGATCGGACACGAAGTGTTTGAATAACTTCCGACCCATCTCCCAGTTGCCTTTTTTGGCTAAGGTGATTGAGCAGCATGTGCTGGCATTGCTCTCAGGACATCTAGAGAGCAACAACCTGTTGGAGCCCAATCAGGCAGGGTTCCGTGCCAACCATAGCACGGAATTAGTCATGCTATCAATCCTGGATGAATTGAGGAGTCGAGCTGATATAAAAACACCGAGCGCCCTGGTACTACTGGATCTCTCCGCGGCCTTTGATACCGTGTGTCATGAACAACTATTGTCGCGGTTGAGGTCTTTTGGTATCAGGGGTACAGCACATGCATGGCTTACATCATTCCTGCAGGGCAGGACACAAAGAGTACAGTTGGGAGACTTCCTTTCCACCTCTGCTCCCATCACTTGTGGGGTTCCACAGGGTTCTGCCCTGTCACCCCTACTCTTTAATATTTACTTGCAGCCATGAATTGCACTCCTGAATAGGATGGACTGCCTAGTATACAACTACACCGATGACACCCAGATAATCATCCGGCTGGATGATGGCCCGGGAGCGTCTACCAGGTTGCAGGACATACTCAAAGCCACGGTTAATTGGATGTCCGAGAACTCCTTAAAAATCAACCCAGACAAGACGGAAGTGTTGCCTATTTCCATCACGGGCAACCCCTGGAGCGGGAAATTCTGGCCTGTGGAGCTGGGTGTGCCACCGGAACCGGCGACTGCAGTCAAAAGTCTGGGCCTGTACGTGGATGATAAACTATCCATGAAAAAACAAGTCACCACGGTAGTGGGTACCTGTATAGGCCTGATGCGACAATTGAGGAAGATCTCTGCACTACTCTCATTTTCCACCTTGAGACACGTGGTTCAGCCACAATCCTGGCTAGGCTGGACTACGGAAACTCCCTGTATATCGGTCTACCCCAGCGGCTGCTGGATAAGCTACAGGGGGTTATGAATGACGCAGCCCGGCTGATTTACAAGAAACCTAGGACTGCCCACTCTTCCCCTCTGATGCAGGAGCTACATTGGCTCCCGATTCGGCAGAGGGTTGTATTCAAAGGATTGTGTATCGTACACAATGCGCTGTATGGTAATGCACCAAGATACTTGAAATCCCGCCTATCCCCATATACACCGAGCAGAACTTTGCGCTCGTCGGACGCTACCCTCTTGTCCCAATCCCGTTTTAAACTGGCCACGGTGGGGGGACGTGCTTTCTCCAACACACTCCCAGCTTTGTGGAACAAACTGGCCCCAGAACTAAGGAAGGAATGCAATCTGTTATCCTTTAGAAAAAAGTTAAAAACTGTACTGTTCAAGCAAGCATGGAGCAGCCTCTAGGCGTTGGGTTAAGATCAAGTAAATACCGAACCCCACTACGTAATCTGGACAAACAGCGCTTAGAGACCCCGGTGGTTATAACGCGCTATACAAATTAAATAAATAAATAAATAAATAAATAAATAAATAAATATAGGTGTATTCTATCCTGTTTTTCAGTTAGCATTGTAACATGCTTTCTCCCTTTGTATTTTATGGAATAGTAACTATGCTGATAATCTTGTTGCTTATAATATGTCTGCTTGCATTAGCTAAGATACTGCATCTGAGAACACAGCATTAGAAATAAATATTTCAAACTTGCACGTGTCTTCATTTACTCCCCATTTTGGACTGGTATGAGAGTATAACGAAAGAGTGTTCATGTGTTCCACATTGCCTGAGGTATTCTAAGTTCCATGTTCTGGGTTTTCTAATCATTGGGGTTATGGAAGAACAAATGAGACACTGATTGCTAGTCTGGTAGGGGATTTTGGCTACTAAGGTGAGATTTGGCACATCCTAATTCACTGAGGTTCCAAGTTTTGTATGCACAGTTCAGTGTATGAGCAGAATCCCTGCTACATGGTGCCCATACGATGGTGGTCTTATTACATGACGCTTGAGTAGTACTTCTATCAGTCCTTAACGCCTTCACTATTGTTTCCGGATAACAGTGTTGTCGGACAAACCTATAGTTACATAGGTCTTTTCAAGCTTGAATCTTTCAAAGTGGTTTATTTTTTAATTATTACCCAGTTGTGCTACTTCGTTTTACATTGCACCTTTTGTTCTGTGTCACTATGGCTAATGTTGATATTCCGCAACATAGTCGCAATGCGGTTTGCAATCATTTGCAAGCATATAACATTGGTTTGGAGGGCATGTCGGTTATTTTGGTGGTGAGTGCTGAGATTGCTTACCCGTTTGAGATTTTCTACTCGGGTGACGTTTCCTGCAGTGTATACGGCTACGCAGGTTTTTCACACTTACACTCATACAGCCATGCCGGTGGAATACGTTCCTTATAGGACACAGGAGATTCCGATTTCTGCATGGCAGCACCATGTTTGCTCTAATGGCGCCCTTCCCCATAGTGTAACAGCAATTAGATTGGGTCTTTTGTCCATTCCAGGCGCTTCTTGGCCGGTTTTGGCTGGATTCACCCCGCATCCTCGTGTGGGGCAAGTCCCCGTTGCTGAATTACTGACCCTGTATACCTCTTCTAATAGTGTTATTAGGGCCCTAGTTCAATATATTACCCGCAATTTCCCGGGTGGGGCCCCTGGTGTTGCGGCCCTTCCAGCTGGACCAAGCGGAATGAAGCTTAGTCCAGTGATGGGCAATACGGTGATGGGCAAGCGTCCCCAAGATCAGGATGATATGCCTTTTTGGCTTGCCGAGAAGTTTTACCAGCTGGAAGCAGTATTTCCTAATTTGACTCCCGTTGAAAAACACAGGTTTTTTTACATTAGTTTACCGAAGGACTTGGTACCAGAAGCCTGTGACTGTGAGTCAGGGGGGAGAAGTTTTGCGGCAGTGTACATGAGGTGCTTCGACACTCCGTCAATGGCTGTCCTTCCGACGGTCATTAAGCGTGTTCAGGAAGAACACGGACCCGAGGCTGCGGTTGAATTGGGAATGAGACTCTTTGGCACATTTGACGTAGTTGCCGATCTCGTCCTTTCTAATGTTAAGGGAGATGCAGTGAACTTTGAAGTGGCTAATGCCTTACGTGATGTCCCCGATGCCGACAAACCACGACAGTTACCGAGAATTATTACGGCGACGTATAAAACCATTGGCTGCAATAGTTTAGGTGTCAAGCCCTTTACTACTAAAGATAAAAAGCAAACCCAGGGTGTGAAGTCTGAAACAAACGTTCAACCCACAGCTCCAAAGAAAAATTGGAACAGAAATAAAAAACAGGGGAAACAATAACAGAAACAGGAGTCCCGTCCCCCATCACCAGTGCCTGCGTCTACTGAGCGTGTTTATGATTTGCGCGACCACACTACGATTAGGTCGCCTGATAGATTTCAGGTTCCTGATCAGCGCTCTCCTCGTTCTTTACAGGACACATCGGCCTCATCGTCCAGTGGTGGAAGCGGCGAAGGAGGTAGGGGTGGCCAGCAGAGTCGCGACCAGCCCCGCCCGAAGGACAGAAAAGGCAAGCAGGACCATTCGTCACAGAAGAGACCCCAGTTTCAGAAAAAGAAAGTTGACGCTTAAACAGCGAGATATGCC
Organism: Lissotriton vulgaris; assembly: GCF_964263255.1. NCBI lineage: Eukaryota > Metazoa > Chordata > Amphibia > Caudata > Salamandridae > Lissotriton > Lissotriton vulgaris. Next base: position 1,911,889 of record NW_028241749.1, on the reverse strand, counting down.
ACAGATAGTGAGAACTCAGCTTCGGAATCAGACATAGGCGCTGACGTTGTTGGATAGCGAAGCAGAGATTACCATAGTGCGAGAGGCCCTGCGTCCACTACTGAAGGTGACAGCAACTGACCAATATGTTGTTGTAGAGACAGCTGATCCAGAGTAGCTCCAACTGATAGGCTTTATAAAATTGTCCTTTTAATTGAAGGTGACATACAATGTACCATAAAAGGGGTATTTGGGGGAAAATCTTACAACTACCTATGACATTTTGTTAGCGGAGGCTGACTGGCCCCCACCTTTTGTTCTCACAGCTCCGAGAGGGAAAGAGGTGATCCTCCCTAGTTTTGCGCACACGGTCTCAAAGGAACATGCGCTGAATTTTGCAGAAGAGTGGGCTTAAGCCCTTGCGCCGGCTCTGCACAGTACGCACTGTGGTTAGGATACATTTTCCCCACACCACGAGATTCCCTTACAGTCTATGCCACAGCCTCAAACTCAATATCCATCCGAGGTGAAGCCAAGGCTTCAGTTGCGGAAATCCTTGAACAATTACAATATCAAGGAGTGATTGAAACTTGTGTATCACCAATGAATAACCCACTTTTTACTGTGACCAAGCCTGACGGTTCGTACCGATTGGTATTGGATTACCGGCATTTGAACTCGCATTGCCGTACCTGTGCAGTACAGAATACCCACGGCTCTGCTTCGGTGGATGGTCTTGTGCGTGAACGGTTTAAAACCACACTTGACATATCAAACGTTTTTTTTGCCCACAATTTGGATGGTCTAAGTTCCCAATGGACCAGTTTTACCAGTGGCAGCAAACAAACCAATTTAAATGCCTGGCCAATGGCTATAAAAACAGTCCGGGGGGTGTTTGCTGCCCGTATCGTCTCTCTCAGAGAGAGTTGACCCAGATGCGTGTTTGTATGTGGATGACATCTAACTCACAGACGACGAAATTTGGGCACATCTGTGTCACGTCGACCGCATAATTTGTAACTTTGCGGACTTCGGTTACAAATTCAACTGTGCAAAGTTTCACATTGCAGAGTACACAATGTTGTTCCTGGGCCATGAGCTCAACAATGAGGGTCGAGGATTGGCTCCTCATTTCTTGGAGAAATGTGCACAACTGCGCGCTCCTACAACACTGAAATAATTACAGACCTTGCTGGGTTTTTTGAATTTCGGGCTTACTTACATTCCCGAATATGCTCAGCGTATCAAGCCTTTGTATGCTTTGATACAACCTACTTTCAACAAATTGTGCTGGCTGCCTGAACATTCAGCCATCTTGCAATCTTTGCAGGCTGATCTTCCAAAATCTAAATTCTTGATGACTCATGATAACCACACCAACCTGGTGATAGGAATCAGCCCTGGGGCGGTGGGTTTCACTTACCTTACTTTTAACGAAGGTGACACAGTACCTATCGCTTACAAGTCACACTTGTACACTTCCGCTGAAATGCGGGTTTCCTCTGTGGAAAAAGATTTGACAGCATTGCAAATGGCGATTCTCAAATAAAGTGCACTGTCACAGGGAAAACGCATGTTGGTTGTTACCCCATATCCTGCACTATATCCAGTAACAAAAGCCAGTGTACCAAAGTCTAAAGCTTTGCACCCTCGGTGGATACAATGGGCTGCATCATTGATGTCTCCGGATGTCCTTTTATTTTTGATGCCTACTTACAGTCACAAGAGTTTTTGCAGTATGAATTTGTTCAACCTGTGCCATTGACTATGCGACCTTTGGAGGATTTCCATTGTATCATTTACACTGATGGTTCAGCGCAAGTTGTGCATGGGTCTATGCACGCAAACGTATCAGCTTGCGCCATTGTGGTAGGTACCATGGTGAATGATGAATTCAAGTCCAAAGTCGTGGACACGCAGACTTTAGGGGACTGTAACGCACAATTGGCAGAGCTCCGAGCTCTGATGCTTGCATTGGAGTACGCTGATCCTAGTGTGACGACTTATTGTGAGTGATTCTTACTACTGTGTCCAGTCTTACAATGAAAACGTGTTCTTTTGGATTCAGAATTATTTTCGTGATTCCAAGGGTAGCACGATAAAACATAAAATGATCTGGGTTCGAGTGGCTGAGCTTAAAGAGCAGTTGCCACTCGCGTATGTAATTCATACTCTCGGTCATCAGCGCGTGGGAGCTCAGGCTGTTGGTAATAGTTTGTCCGATGAGGCCGCAAAATCAGCAGTATCGACATATTTGGTTGCAGCAGTTACACGTTCCAAAAGTAAGACTGATGATGACATCTTGGCGGCTGTAGCCGCGACTGAGAAGGGAAGTAAATATCCTAAGGGGTTCCCTTCAAAGTAATTGTATCACTTAAGTGTTAAGGGTACTCACACAGCCACTGGTTCATCCACTTGATTCTGTGTGTACTGCTCTAATGATAGCATGACTGTTTCTTGTTAGTACCAATGCTTGTTCAATGTAAAGATCTCCATGGTGGTAGTGTAGTTACAATACCAAGGCTTACACTGTATCATGATTCTCTTTGGCAGTTGTTTATTTGCTGCCACCAATGTCACAATGCTGTTGTTCAGTAACTATGCCAATGCTTGTTTATTTGCTCCAACCAATGCTTGTTATTATACAGCACCACACGCGTAGGAGCGACAGGATGGACTCTGCGTGCGGAGTATGCAAATGTTTAACGGTCACTTGTGGGAACCTATTTAAGCAGCGCTCACAAACGTGACAATGCTTCGTCTTGTTGCATTTCTTCACGACGAGCGCTCCAGACCTACTCCTCCCGGACTCCAGTTCCTGTCTCCTCGTAGCAGACCCAACCTCCTGCTTTCCCGTTCTCATCTCCCGACCCACTCTACCACTCCTGCTCCCGCTTACCTGTTTCTCTCGGCCTTTTCCCTCAGCTCCTGTGGTTATCGGCTGTCGGCTTCTGAGGAATTTCGGAAGACCGCAGAAACGCCCCGCCTTCCAGGAAACGCCTTCCAAGAAACGCAAACTCACCTACAAGACAAAGAAGGAAAGTAAGATTAGTACAGTAGTTTAGCAATCGGACACTCTGTAGTACTGTTATTTATATAGTCTTGGAATACTTGTGGTAAGAATCAAACTTTGGACAATTCCACAATATCGTAAAAACTGGAAGCAATTCATTGCAAAGTGTGATTTTTGATTCTTCAGAGTTTATTTGGAACAATTTGGGACAATATTGAAACCCATTGCACAGACAGGTTTCGGTGAAACACATTGTTTTATCCTTGGTATTTTCTGAGCATTCAGCGTTTTCAAGCCATTTTAGGTTGCTGGTGCCTTTGGTTTTGTCTTTTCTTTCTTTTCATTGCAGAACCCAATTAGAAGTTATCAAGCTGGGTTTTCAGGTATGTGCATGAATGTTTAAGTAATTTCGTTAATAATAAAACAACTAACCTCACTAAACTCTAAAAATTCAAAGAACAGCCTTAAGTATTTTTCATTATTGTGTTTTAAGGAGACAGTCCAAAGCAAAATCAAACTGCATTACTCTTGACCCAGCGAGGTGTAAACAAGGGCCGCTTTTCTACATGGTCAGTATTATGAAAGTGCACTAGCCAATGAATATAGCAACATCTGAGTCAATCTTCAAGAGTGTGGGTTAACAATTGTGTGCTGTAACACAGAATCACGTGTTGATGAGAGACCGGCCCAGAACACTTCAAAGAGAAGCAACAGCTGGAAACCAGTGTTTTGTTTGTTTGTTTCTCTCTCCACTTCCCCTCTCCCTTGTGAATGTGTTTTCATAGCAAGAGTCTAACCATCCTTGCTGCGTTGACTGGTTCTTGAGGGGGTTGGGACATTGCAGCATCAAGAGGAAACAACTGGATTGACTCGCGTGATTGCGCAACAGAAGACAAAGCCACACACTTGTTTCCTCTTAATCCATTGTTCCACTTCCATGGATATCCCTCAGCTATCGCAAATAGTGCTCAAGCTGAATGAGGAAATGGAGGAGTTGCGGTTAGAAAATCAGTTGCTTCGGCAGGAATTAGACAAAAGTAGAGCAGGGTTCACTTCTTGGAGGGACACGTCGAGGAAAGAAAACCGATAATAGCTCCTTCCAAGTTCGGAACCACTACTTATCAAACAAATTCCCTTAGTAATCAACAATCCACTGATCAACCTGTACAGGTCACAGTAGTCATTCCTAACCCTGTTCCGCTAGCCAACCCAGAAAGGTTTACAGGAGAAAGCAGTAGATACACTACCTTCATGAGTCAATGCCAACTGCACTTTATGTGCAAACCACAGGTTTTCACTTCAGACACAGCCAAGGTAGCCTTTATAATTTCTTATTTAGGGGTGGTGGCTGCGAACTGGGCCATGCCTTTAGTTGACTCCAACGACCCTCTTCTTCACAATCTACATAATTTTAAAACAGCCATGTTCAATCTTTTTGCTAAGCATGTTTTTATTCAGGCATCTGATAACGAGCTTCTGGGTCTTCGTCAAGGTTCAAAAGATCTTATTTCCTACATCACTACTTTCAATAGACTTTTAGCCGAGACACTTTGACCAGAAGAAAAAAGAGTCTCTTTGTTTTATAGGGCTCTCAAAGACGAGCTAAAAGACTCCTTACCCCATATGGTAAATTTACCGGATGATTTCGCTGAATTTCAGGATTTGGTGGTAAAATTGGATCACAGATTAGGGGAACGTAGAAACGAAAGACCCAGGAGTGACATAAGGAATTTGCATTTCAGAAATGATAAGAAAGAGGCGGAGGATAAAATCTCATCCGTTGAACCTATGCAAATTGGAGGGGTTAAAGGACCTCTAACGCCTGAAGAAAAAGAATGAAGGCATAAGGGAAACTTGTGCCTTTATTGTGGAAAACCTGGACACTTCGCTAAGGACTGTTCAGTGAAACCTGTCAAGAAAAAAGCTTTAGTGATAGAAAAAGATCCTCAATAACATTTGGAAAACTAGTTTCTTCGGGAAGTGTAGCCTCTAAGATATCCCAGTATGCTACCAATGTAGTTATTCACATTCCAAAACATTTTACTATACGGGTAATTTTTATCTTGTCCACTCAACAAAGACATAGTATACCAGTACTTATTGATTTCGGAGCGATGGGAATTTCTTCGATTTAGAACTAGCTCACAATTTACACCTGGTTCAAGTTTGAAAGAAGGAACCTGAGCCCGTAAGAGCAGTGGATGGTTCAGCATTATCCTCTGGTTTAATACGATTCCATACAGAACTATTAACCATAGTGGCTGATAACGGTCATACTGAAAAGACAGTTTTGATTTAATTGATACTCCTACCTTCGGGGTCATTTTAGGTATTCCTTGGCTGGAATTACATAATCCTAAAATAGATTGGCTGAAAAGAACTGTTACATTGGAATCCACCTATTGTAAACTACATTGTTACCAAGAAACCAAAGATCCTGTGATGCCCTTGTTTTGTGCTGCAATGGGTACTGAGACTTTGTCTCCCCATCAAGTATCAGGACTTCTCAGATGTATTCGACCCAGTAAAAGCCAATAAACTACCACCTCACAGGGCTTACGATTGCCGTATTGATCTAATTCCTGGAGCTGTGCTACCATGTAGTAGAATGTATGCCTTAACAGAACCAGAGAATGAATACTTGAGAACCTATTTAGATGATTTAATAGAACTAGGGTTCATTCGATATTCTATTTCACCAGTCTCGTCGCCACTCTTCTTCGTGGCGAAGAAGACAGGTGACTTGAGAGCGTGCATTGATTATCGCGCTGTGAACAAGGCGACAATCAAAAATAGATACCCACTACCTTTAATTCCAGTATTACTCAATCAAGTCAAAGGCTCCAGTGTATACACTAAGCTAGATATAAGAGGAGCGTACCACCTGATTCGTGTAAAAGAGGGTGACGAATGGAAAACTGCCTTCCGCACGAAGTTTGGCCTTTTTGACTATACAGTTATGCTGTTTGGTCTTTGCAATGCTCCAGCAGCGTTTCAATACTTCATAAATGAGGTGTTGCATGATCTGCTTGATGTCTGTTGCATAGTGTATATAGACGACATTTTGATATACTCAAAAAATACTAATGATCATGTACAGCATGTCCGATCTGTGCTGCAAAGATTAGGAGACCACTCCTTATTTGTAAGACTAGAGGAATGTGTGTTCAACACAACCAAAGTGGAGTTTTTGGGGTATTGATTATCTCCAAAAGGGATTCTTATGGATCCAAAGAAAGTGGAAGCAATCTTAAAATGGCCAACACCAACCTCAATCTAAGACACACAAAGGATCCTAGGATTTGCAAATTTCTATAGACGATTCATTTCAAGATTTTCTGAAATTGTAACACCAATTACTCAATTACTGAAAAAAGGGAAAAAGTTTATTTGGATTGAGGAGGCAGATAATGCCTTTCTCCTGTTAAAAAAGGCATTCACCTCAGCACCCATTTTGGTGCATCCTGATCCTGACCGACCATTTTTTGTTGAGGCGGACGCTTCACAAACTGCACTTGGAGGTGTCCTAATGCAGAAAGATTCTGACACTGGTCACTTCTGTTGGCTGAACAGAATTACACCATCGTCAAGCGCGAACTACTGGCTATTAAAAACGTTTTCCAAGAATGGAGGCACCATCTGTTGGGGGCCAAACACACTATCACCGTTTATTCTGATCATAAAAATCTGCAATTTTACTCCGCTGTAAAAGCTTTCACTCCAAGACAAATGCGGTGGTTGCAATTCTTTAGTGAGTTTGATTTTTTAATCACCTATCGTCCAGGGAGCAAACAATTGCTACCAGACACCCTCTCACGATTAGTTTGTGGAAAGGATCAAGATCAGACTAGAGAAGCACCAAGTATCCTTCCCACAGAAAGAATCATGGCAGAAATCCGGTATTCACCTGTTACAACGCATTTTTTACAACGCACTACCACTACAACGCAGGCATTACAACGCATACCATTACAACGCATTGCGCTGGGGGGCGCTCTAGGATAGGGAATAAGTATAATTTACTATCCAACACCTTCCCTAGGGTCCACGGAGACTGGAGTTAGAATAGTAAATTATACTTACCACTATCCAGCACCTCAAAGCGCTATGCGTTTTAACGGTATGCGTTGTAAATACCGCGTTGTAATGGTATGCGGAGTAAAAGTATGCGTTGTAACGTCATACATCCCAGAAATCCACTCTGAAGGCTTCCTTGAATTCGTCAAGAAAGAGCTAGAGACTCAGGATACGCAACAATGGCTGTCAAGAAAACATAACACTATCAGTGAAGGTTTTTTCTTTCATAATGATTAATTGTTTGTTCCCACAAAAGACTTGCAAAAACAAGTAATACAATGGAATCATAATTTAGCTATCGCAGCCCACTCGGGAGTAAATAAAACGTTGGAATTGTGTCAACGAAGTTTTTGGTGGGATCAGATGTCCTCTGTTATACAACAATACGTCAAAGCTTGTCCTGTATGTTCACGACAAAAAGCCCTACACACAGCTCCAATGGGGTTACTTCAACCTATGGACCTTCCTCCACAGCCATGGCACACTATTAGTCTAGACTTTATTACAGATCTACCTAAGTCAAATGGTTACACTACTATCTTAGTTGTAATAGATTTGTTGTCTAAAATGGGACATTTTATTCCTTTACGAAAAATGCCTACAGCAGCCGAATTTAGCACTATCTTCTTGTCCACGGTTGTAAAATTGCATGGCCTTCCGAGTAAAATTATTTCACATAGAGGCCCGCAATGTGTATCCATATTTGGACACAGCTCAGTAAACAACTTGGAATAGAGCTAGCTCTGTCCTCCTCGTTTCATCCGCAAACCGACGGACAAACAGAGAAAGTAAACCAGTATGTAGAACAGGGTTTGCGTTGTTTACTATCTACTACAACTACGCACTGGGATGAGGTGTTACCTTGGGCAGAGTTTTCATACAATAACACCTCGCATTCAGCATTAGGTGGCTCTCCCTTTTATTTCTTGACCAGGCAACACCCTCGATCCCTTCCCGTTCTCCTACCAGAAAAACAACCCTCTGATACTGGGTATAGGTACATCTTAGTTGCAGTTGATTCATGCACATGCTTTGTGTGGGTGTGGCCACACCGCAGCACTGATTCGTGAACTGTCATAAGACACTTGCAAGTCCCGGAAGGGGCAGCAGGGAGCAACATTAAGGAGTTTGTGGTTAAACTTATAAAGCAAGCGACTGAAGTTGAACTTTCAGAGCAAGATTTGATGAGGGACATCCAACGAGTGCAGAGGGATCCATTTAGACAAAACCCTAATAAAACGAGACCCAGGAAGATATTAGTCCACATTCTGACCTATACTTTAAAGGACCAGATACTCAATAGGGCGCTCAAAAATAGTTTCCTATCAGCTGAAGGAATTACTTTTCAGATTAGATCAGATGTATCTTTGATTACAGCATCCAGGCAGTGGGAGCTTGGCAAATTGCTAGACCCCTTTAGGCAACTCAGCGCCACTGCCCAATTGAAGTTCCCTGCATCTCTAAAAATATTGTATAAAAACAAAATGAGCGTCTTTAAAAGGGTTGAGGCGGCAAAAGAGTGTCTCCAATTAGTCACAGATGATAGTAAAGCGACCAGAGAGAGTGAGTCAAAGGGACTTAAATAACTAAATAGCAGACACAATAACTTAATCTCCTCTCAAGGTTGACTTTTGTAAATAGCTTAACCTCTGTTGATTTTTTTTTTCAATGTTTCCTCTTTTTTCTTTATTCCTATAAAAGCTCTACTAATCATATAGACCATCCGGACATCTGAGGATGGAGCCTCAATGGCCTTGAGTTAGGCCAAGAGAAAGGAGGGGGGTTCTCCAGGGGAGCACGGGAGGGCCTAGGGTTGCACAGGGGAGAGGGGGGGAAGGGCACTGGGTGGGGAGCATGTGGGTAAAAAAAACAAAAAAAAATGTCCAAATCGCCAAATAGAATACTTAATCGTTTACACCGAATAAAGAAAATATGTTACAGGATAGGGTAGCCACGTTGGCATATATGAAGGTTATGTCATGGAATTTAAACGGTTTAAGGGTTAAATATAGAAGAGAGAGGATATTCCAATATTTTAAAGATGCGCCCGAGCATATTTTCATTCTGCAAGAGACGCATTCTATGGAGCAAGAGTTAAGGGAAATTTGCAGTAAAAAAAAAATGGATTCAGCATGTTATAACTACCTCGCAGCAAAGCACAACTAAAGGAGTTGCTATACTCATTAAATCAAATCCTGACATTACACTACTAGAATCAAGAGCCGATAAAAAAGGGAGATGGGCTATAGCAAAGAAAAAATATCATTCTTATAAATTTATAGTAGCAGGATATTATGGCCCGAATTTAGATGACCCGCTCCCTCTTAGAGAACTCTTGGTTGAGCTCCTTGATTTTGATGATCCTCTAATTCTTGCAGGTGATTTTAATTTAGTTCTCGATCCACAAATAGACAAATCATATAAACTTAAGACTTCGCATAATCCTAAAACAAGATCACTATTAGTAAATGCAATTAGTCAGTTTGGCTGGAAGGATATATGGAGGAAGAAATGGGGTACAAAAAGAGAATTTACCTTTCATAATAAGAAGTTGCGCCATAAATCTAGATTGGATTTTTTTCTAATTTCAGAACAGCTTTGTGAGCACGTAATTGAGGTTAAACATCTAGGAGCACATATTTCAGATCATTCTGCAGTTTCTTTAGTTTTTAAACTTTCAGGCTCACAGAGTAATAAAAGATGGACCATGGATAGGAGTATTCTGTTGGAAGAAGAGATAATTGAGAAATTGTTGTCAGAGTCAAAAGCGTTTTTCGACAACAACTTAGGGACAGCTACACTTCCTGTTGTCTGGGATTCATATAAAGCTTTTCTGAGAGGGTTACTATTGGCTATTCAATCTTCCAAGCATAAAATATATAGGGCAAAGATCTCGGAGATTGAGTTAAAAATCATGACTTTAGAACGCGCCCTATTAGATCTAACTTTAGCGTCAGGTGCAAATATCCGGGAAGATTTGTTAGGTTGCAAATTGCAACTTGAGGAGATTCTAGATGATAGACTCAGAAAGCGATGGCAGGCTAGTTGTCTCACCCATTTTGAATATGGTGAAGCTAGTGGTAAGCTATTAGCTTGGAAAGCTAAAAAAGAGCAGAAGAGAAACATACTTAAAGGAGTCCAGTTGGGTAATACGGGCTTGATTTCTGAGAGTAGCGCTGATATAGAGCAAGCTTTCTTCAATCACTTTGACCAAGTATATAAGGAAGACTTAGTTCCACAGGAAGACTCAATTCAGACATGGCTTGAGCAATGTGCTGTGCGTCAAATCGATGATCAGGCATCTGAGAATTTAAACAGAGGAATCAGCTTGAAAGAAATAGTCACGGCAATAGAGTCTGCTAAAAGAAGTAAGGCTCCGGGCCCGGATGGGCTGCCTGCCGAGCTCTACAAAGCCTTGGCTCTAGTAATTGCCCCCGTTCTTCAGATGCTTTTTACATCCATTTTTGAGGAAGGAGGTAAAATTCCGTCTTCTTGGGACAAGGCCACGGTTGTACTTGTCCTCAAACCTCTTAAATCTTCCTCCCAGTGTGATTCATACAGACTTATCTCACTGCTTAATTTAGATTATAAATTTCTGGCCAAAATACTAGCAGAGAGATTAAATGGGGTAGCTGGCAGATTACTACGTTTAGATCAAAAGGGATTTGTCAGAGGGCGCTCTATACAAGATCTGACGCAAGCATTAGTAGGGGCAATTGATCTCGCTTCCCTTTATAAACTTCCAATGGCGATCATAACATTAGATGCCACCAAGGCATTTGATCGCGTGAATTGGGCATACTTGGCCAAAGTCTTAGAAAGGTGCAATTTGGGAAGGAATTTTTGCAGATCTATATCTGCATTTTACCATGTTCCAATAGCAAGAGTATTGATAAATGGAAGTCTCTCACCACCCATAAAAATCAACAGAGGTACAAGACAGGGGTGTCCTCTCTCACCCTTGCTCTTTGATCTATATATAGAATCATTGGCCGAAAAACTTAGACAAGATCCGCGTATTTTACCATTCAAATATAATAACTGGGAGAAAAAAGTGTCTCTCTATGCTGATGACATGATGCATTTACATCAGACCCAATCAACGCAATTACCCTTATCTATAGTGCGGCCGATCAGTTCGCGCAAATCTCCGGATTCCAGATTAATCAGTCTAAATCTGAATGCATGACATGGAATATAACTACCTCAATACCAATTCCAATCCTAAAACATGAAATAAGATATTTGGGGGTAAAAATCACTCAGGATATAGAACAACTGGCTGACAGAAATTTGGTGAAAATTGAGAGAGAGAGTGCAGAATCTCTGAAAGGTTGGTCACTTCTTCCTTTGACTTTAATTGGAAGAGTCAATATTATTAAAATGATGCTGCTTCCTAAATTAATTTTCATATTCCAGAACATTCCATTAGCCTTTAAAGAAGTTCAGCTAAGCAAAATTCAAGCCACATGGAATTCATTTGTATGGGCCTCAAAGGGTATAAGGATTGCATGGAAGAAGTTGCGCAGAAAGAAAAGCAAAGGAGGGCTCTGTGCTCCAGATTTGAAATTCTATGCCTGGACTTTGCTAATCAAGGCGGGGATAATGCTATTTGATACCCTAGAGAGGACAGAAACAGGCTTTATGTTTCAGATCATGTTATCGGGGCTTCAGGGAGGCGCTCAGGGATTCCTGTTGAAGTTCGGGGATCCGCGCTTTTTTAAGAAGGTTCGCTTAAAGGTGTTGAGAGACATGGCAACTGTCTGGGCCAGGGTAAGAAGATTGATGAGTATCCCAAATTATTCTGCTTTGGCTCCAATCTGGGATTCACCTGGTTCTCCAGAGTGGACTAAAGCTCATTGATTACCCCTCTTCGCGAGGCTAATGTAAAATCTTGGTCTTGTTAAGCCGGGAGGAGATCTCTATTCTTACGGACAATAACTTATCTAAGTTTAAATATCTACAAACCAAGAGCTGGGCTCAGGCTATCTCAGTGGAAATTGGTGCTAAGACCGGGTTGGAGGAACTTTTATTGAGGAAGTCCAGGCGGATAAAAACATCAATCCTGTACTGGACAATCTTGGAAGCAGAAGATGGGGATTTCTCTCTGCTGGCTCAACTTTGGGGAGACCAAGTTTCGGATGTCGACTTGCAGGATTTATGGCACGTATCTTTTGATCTACTTCATATTACAGTCTCTCCCGCCAATTTAAAGCGCAACCATCTTTTTTCTCTGCACAGAGTATACTGGTCTCCGGCTAGGTTGGCAACATTTTCTAAGGGTTCCATCCCCTGTTGCCCAAAGTGTAAGCAAGAAAAGGCGGACAACCTTCACATGTTTTTAACTTGCCCTGCTCTAAGAACTTTTTGGGCCACGGTAGAACAAGGTATGAAAAAGCTGTTTAATTTTGATATACAGGTTAGTATATCACTTGTTTTCTTTGGAATTTTTGCTAATTATGAGGAACTTCCTCAAGACATTAATAAATTATCTCTATATTTAATTATTTTGGCTCGCAGAGAGATATGCAAACTTTGGGTTAATGACACTGCACCTTCATACCTAGATTGGGTCAGGGCAATCAAGCATACACTTAAGTTGGATAAGGTAGCCTGGAAGAGAAGGAAGCATTTTTGGATTCCCTGTATCGAATGGCTGGATAGGATGTGAACGATTTTGTCCAATGATTATGCCTTTTTGCAGAATGGGTTACCCTAAGATCAGTTCCAGGGCCTGGAAAGATAAAAGAACTGAATTGAATTTATCCTTTTTGGTACCGCCTGGTACTCTCTGGGTATCTGCAGACAGAGCATTCATCAAGATCTTCAGAGTTTAAGGAGGGGCCTCTCTGCTGTGTAGTGGGTGGCACGAACCTGTTACTCTGAGAATATCTTTTTTGGCATATGAGGACAAAAAAAAAAAAAGACACTTGCGTATCTTTGTAGGGATTTTTGCCTGTGGCACCTTCCATTCAGGTCAGGGTCCAGCTTATGCCTCTAAGGCGTATAAGGATGCCATTACTTCATTGGGGGTCCAAGTCAAGTTTTCGTTACCATACAGACCTGAGGGTAATAGTGTTGTGGAACGAATGAACCAAGATTTAAAGCAGTCTTTGACAGCTAGGGTTATAGGCACTGGCAGGAACTGGCTGGCCCACCTCAATAGCGTGCAGCGTGCACCTAATAATCTCCCTAGAAGGTCTCCGGGTGGGCGGACCCCATACGAAATGCTCTTTGGTATCAAGATGTTCGTCCTGGACCTTGACAGTCTAGACCAGGCAGCGGTTGATGCCTCCTTTGACGTAGATGAACATTGTAATGTTTTACAGGTTCTACAAAAGACGAGAGACAGTCTTGCAAAGGAACACTTGCCCTCCACATCTGATGCGTTGCAGATTCTGGTAGTTGGCTGGCTACCCCAAGTTGGAGAACTAGTTCAAGAGAAGATCTAAAACAAGAAAGAATTTGGTCCCTCATATCGAGCTTCAGTTCCAGTGCTTGGGGTGAAGGGCACAAGAACAGTCATTTTACCACCACTTCCAGGTCGTAAAGAAAAGAGGTACATCTCCATTGACAATGTCAAACTACACAGAGTGGCCAGTTCTTCTTAGTATGACTCAGGAAGTCCCATGTCCATCGATTTTGAGAAATTCTGTTTTGACCCCGGCTCTTAACCCCAGGCCTGATGATGCCCTTGAGATGCCTGCAGTTTCAAGTCCTTTATTGAGTTCACAACCTGATGCTCATCTAGATGAGACTGAATATACTTACCCCATTGACTTATTGATGCCTGATTTGCAAATTTGTTTGGCTACTGAATCCAGATTGTCATTTGACACTGACTCTCACACATCGAAGACCCCTTCAAAGATTTCTGTTTTTGCAATATGGTTTAAAAAAATGTTTTTGATTCCTCCTTTGACCTACATTTGGTTGGTGCTTTTTTCGATTTACCTGTTCATGTCAATTGGATATGTGGTGTATTTTTTCCGCCTTGTCAATGGACACTATGTCGAAGAGAGAACATGCATTGGACATATTAATGGAACATTGGCTCCCCATTCCTCTTCACACAGATTGAAGAGAGACCTGGCTTTTGTTAACATCACTGCTTGGCCCGTCTGAGATGGGATTGTGTGGGATGCTATTAGAATTCAAATCCATGGGCCCACAGAGGTTAATAATGTCCCAAATGTCCTAAGGGTTTCTATGGGGAATGTGATTAAACAAAATATACGTTCTGATGATTGGGATGTTCAGGCCGTAGAAGCTTTGTTTTCTGATTTGAAATATTATGCTGCCTTTGATGCTGAAGATCTGTATCTAGATTCCGCAAATTATGGTGATTTGTTTGGCAATCACTACCTGCATAAAGCTAATACCAGGAGGAATACTGTTAATTACACACAATGGGAACATTGTCCCGCTCCTGTACAAGGCAGTTCCCCTTCTCTTTTAGAGAAATTCACTTATTTTACTGATTTTAATCAGTCAAATCCCAATGCATTTTATTTTAAAATGACTGAAAATTCCACTTCCAAGGTTAGACTTACCCACACAAAATGATTGTATTCGAAGTCCTTTTGAGACCAATTGGCTGTAGGGGGCTACAAGCTGTGGAAAGATACTATTGATCTTAAATCTGTTTGGGGTTCTAAAAGTTGGCAACGCTCCGAGGCTTTGCTTCATGGAGGCCTCATCCCAAACCATATGTTGTTTTTTAATTCTACAATTTCACAAACAACTTGCTTTGGATTGGCTACTACTAAATAATTAAATGCTCTTCCTTTTCCTGAAATAGAATATTCCGGTTGGAATAATATTACCAAGTTTTCCATCAGAGAATAACAGACTCTGTTACTGAATTCTTCCTTTAACATATCCAGTTTGGATCCTAAAGGTTGGTTGCTGTGGCACAAAATGCAGATTCTTGCCAGCATCCTTTTCCGGGTTTAGCTCCAGGCTACACACAGGTCAGGGTGGATCCCCGTTTTGAAAGTGGCCATTCTGTGACTACCTATTCTGTAGGCATATTATGTCAGAGTTGGCTCAAACATTCCACTTTGGTGTCAGTTAAGCTGCATTTTTCTAAATTGACTTACAATGTTGTTCTGAATGATTTTGTGAAGGGCCCGGCTTCTGGTAGGTCTAAAAGATGGATATATGCTATTTACAACGAAGTCTGGAAACTGTCCCAAATTGAGGTGGCTTCCCGCATTAGAGCTATAGATCAATCGAATTTAGAAAAAGTGCTAGCAGTTGTAGAAAATAGCATTAAAACGCTTTCTTCCCGCATTTACAGATTAGATACTATTGTTTCATCTGTTGTTGATATTGTGCAAGAAGATGTATCTGTTTTGTACCATGGTCAAAATCAATTGCGTTCTATTATGCAGTTTGCATGGACCTTGCAAACCATAAAAGCTGGAAAAGTGCTGTGGATGAATACATGAATACTTCATCATTATTTGCCCCGTTTAATTTGACTGAAGAGCAACGTTTTATGTCAATGAAAGATGCAACTTTTTCTATGTTACACATTGAAAAGTTGGAACAGATTAATAACTTTACCTTTTCCCCTTTTCAAATTCGAGGCTTGTTTGAAGTACTATGCAATAGGCAGATATGAACCTCTGGGCACCGCTTATCTTCATGAAGCTTGATCATTACCATTTACCTATAGGTGTCTTAGGGAGGGAAAAGAGGTTTACTTGAATTGTGTAGATTGCACTACAACACCAGATCACTCATTGATGTGCAGGAATATCCAATTACATGGCTCTTGTAACCAGAACGAGCGGAATTAGGCATATATTTTGAAAGGTACACCGGCACATGCTATCATACCCACATTCACATTACTGGCAAACGGGAGTTATGTACTTTTAAATAATAAAAATTGTTGTGGGATTGTAGCCGAAATTTCTTATGTGGTTACCATCAGTGAGCGTGTAGTTTGTTGTAAAAATGTAATGTTCCCTCCTCTGCATGGGAAGCTTGATGTTTCTATCTGGCCGACGATTGCGACCTTGAAAGCAGAGTTCAACAAGAGTCACATAAGAGCACTATTGTCCCAGAGAGAAGTTGTCCTCACATCTGCTTGTGAAACATTTGTCATTCACGTGGCAAACACCTGCACAGAAGTGCATGCTTTATTAAATACTAATTTGCCCTTGCATTTCGGTGAGTTAATTCACACTGTCTTTAATGCATCCTCCACCACAGGGCTGGCTCACTTTTTAAAAGTTGTTAGCGGTGGCCCTGTGACTTCTTTTTAAACTATATTTGGTGTGTTCCCGGCATTTTTTCATTCGATTTTTTCCAGCATGTTTGGTGGATTTCCCTTAATGCTCCAACTGGTTGCCTGCTGTTTTGTTTATTTCAAAATGGATGCACGTCCTGTGTTGTGAGGAGATCTGTCACAACTGTTGCTGCTCCTCAACCAAATGCTTGAGTATTATGGGGCGCTGCCTCTTGCTACATTGACTGCAGTTTATGGATTATCGTTTTGATTTTTCTTCATTACATGCGTCCAGCCTGTCTTTCATTGCCTGAGTTGCGATTTCGACTGGGCCCTGGATTTGTGTCTCGGCAATACAATGTCTCCCAATGCGGATTATGATCAGCTTATGAGCCCCTTAGTTGCTCATGAATTGCTTTGTTCTGGCGGAGGGATTATGGCCTTTGCAGTGATGCATGGAGTCCTGGGATATTGGAATGTTTTCGCAGTGGCGCAAGATTTCTTGGCACGCAGCTTCATTGAAGAAACACTGAGTTGCCCTCTGATGGTGCTAGAGGCTCCGGTAATTGAAGAACATATATGTTCTTTCCCTTTATTGAATTGGATGGCTGACATGTTTTCAGATGAGAAGAGTGACTTCCTACATATTTTGCA
The DNA here is from genome assembly GCF_964263255.1 of Lissotriton vulgaris. Lineage (NCBI taxonomy): Eukaryota > Metazoa > Chordata > Amphibia > Caudata > Salamandridae > Lissotriton > Lissotriton vulgaris. The sequence continues at coordinate 1,894,925 of NW_028241749.1, read as the reverse complement.
TACACATTGTTGGATTGAGATGTCATCGCTTCTCTCTCTTCCATGACCGAGGTCTCAAATTGGACATAGGATATTTGTTTATATATTTTTGTCTCATCTTCATTTTATTTCTACCCAGACCTATTGACTTCACTATGTCCATGGCTAGAATTGATTGATTTGAAGTACATTCAAATTATGGAGTTTTGTTCATGTTTTTCCCCTGTAGCAATTTGAAATTGGTTCTGACTGTCGTTCTTGAACTCTGCTTTCCAAATTTGCCCTTTGTCTTATCCGTGCTCGGATCAAGGAAGGGTGTTATGGGGATGAGCCTTGCATTTACACTGTGTTAAGTTGGCATGAGCTTATTAGAAGTTTAAACACATTTTTCCTTTCTGCTGCCTTTGCACACGGCACACATTATTATAAATGTTTAGAGTCTAGCAGAGTGTTTTGCTTCACTCAAGAATATTTTTTTTCTATACTAGAAGCCTTGCTTGGTAAGCTTTGTCTGAACAGTGAGTGCAGAGGCCTTCAAGGTTATTTCAACACAGTGGTTGTTGTTCGGACTGATCAGTGCACATTCTAGACATAACATATATGCAGCTGTGGCCACCTCTGATTTTGGCGCGTTTAATAATGCACTGTGTAGGCATGATCACACAAACTTTGAGAGAATTTGCATGCAGAAAGCTGGTGCAGAAACTGATGTGATCCATTTCTGCTAGGACCAGAGATATGGGGCCGCCCTTGTAATCCCCAGAGACCTTCTGTAGATATAAAATAACCCATTAGCAAGGGAGGGTGAGATATAGGTGTATTCCAGTTAGCATTGTAACATGCTTTCTCCCTTTGTATTCTATGGAATAGTAACTATGCTGATAATCTTGTTGCTTATAATATGTCTGCTTGTATTAGCTAAGATACTGCGCCTGAGAACACGGCATTAGAAATTAATATTTCAAGGAACATGATAAAATTTCATAGCCCCTAAAATTCAACCAATGTTTATTTTTCCACGGCAAATGAGTTTCTTGAAGGCAGAGGATATCGGCCCCTATTATCTTAATATACTCCTCCAACCTCCCTCTTTTTTTCCAATTATTCAAACCACCTATGTTAAGGCTTACTATGTTTAACTTAGACATAGCCCTGCAGAAATCGTATCCATTGGTCTATCCAATCAATTATTTTCCTGAAAACTTCGAATGAATAAAGTAACATTAACATTGATGATCTAACATCTTCAACAATATACATCTTAACTGCGAGAACTTTCTTTTTTTTTTTTGCTTTCTCCCCCCGTGTCCCACCCTCCCACCCCGTGTCGCAACCCCCCCTGAACCCACCCCTGACCCTGACCCCCACCCTGAAGGAGCGCGCAGACTGAGTCTGTGCGTGTGATGGATACAGCGTGCAGTGGGCTCTGAATTCAAAAATAAAGATACATATAATTAGGAAACACCCTTACCCTAAAATTTTTCAAAACCAACTAAAGTAGAAACCAATTGATTGCCCTTTTTTTTTTTTTTTTTTAAACCTTATTTTTTTACCTGTATTAACTCCTGAAAACATGCAATAACACAGCCTCAAGCCTTTGAAATTTATACATTGCCCTTAGCGGCCCATATTAGCACAGTTATACCGCCCTAGGGCTAGTCTAATTTAGGATTGCTACTTAAACATAAGCCCAATCTATACTGAGTTTAAAAAGTCCCGAGCTTTGATTTCTGAGGGAAAATAAAAAGTCTTTCCCTGATGAATAACTTTAAGTTGAGCAGGATTAATGAGATACACCTGTATTTTTTTGTCCTGAAACGGCTTGATTAGCTGTCTTAATCTCCATCGCCGTTCCACAGTGGTGTGGCAAAAATCCGGCCTTACAAAGAAAGAGCTTCCCTCAAAAGCCCTCTTAGAATCTGGTCTCGCTTTTTCTGCGATAGATTCGCGCAGCAGGAAGTTTCCTATGTATATCAAGATTGCTCTGGGCTTATCATCTGCTCTAGCATTCTGCCTCAGCCTGAATGGTATTCGATGTGCTCTCTGGATTTCAGTAGTCCAGTTCCACCCTGCAACATCTGGGAATGCTTTCTCGAATATTTTAACAATAAAGGCCTTAGCGTCCTGTCCTTCACATCCTTCCGGAATCCCTAAGACTCTAAGGTTGTTTCTTCTTAGTCTATTTTCTAAATCCTCCAGTTTCCACTGGACGTCCTGTGCTTGTGTGTCTAGGGATTCCACTTTTCTATTTGCGGTTGCCACCTCAGCTTCAGTGGAGACGATTCTCTCTTCCAGATTTAAAACCCTATCTCCCATGTTCTCACAGGCTTTTGAAAGCTTCCTGACCACCCCTTTCATTTTCCTCATAGTAGCCTGGGCCTTGAGGCTATCAGATCTGGTCTCCTTGCGATGTGCTGTGATGCCCTGATGGATTGATTCCATCATTGACATCATTAAATTCATTGAGGGTTGTGTAGTATCCTGTGATATTGGTAAGGACACCTGATCCTGCAGGGGGTATGCCGCCTGGTTTAGATTACCCTGTAGCAGAGTAGTAGGGGAGTGGTCCCATGTTAGATCATCTTGACCTTTTTGACATATTTGACCTTTTTGAGAGTGCAATATTTTAACTGTCTGCGGTGGCTCCCCTTCTGGGTCGCTTTCTGTTTCTAAATTACTGCCGTCGATATCCGAGCTATGGAGCTCCTCTTCTTCGTCATCAACTGACCAGTCGGCCTCCTCAGTCACTGAGAAGAAACACTCACTGGGGGTTTTCTCTTTCTCTTTCTCCTTCTCTTTTCCCCCATCCGTTAAGCCATTCCGGGTGCCAGATTCACCTCTCTGAACTTGAACTTGATCTTGACCTGAGGTTTGACCTAAGGTGTGACCCCCCGTGGGGCTAGCCGCTGCATTCTCTACAAGTGCACCACCTGTACCCAGAGAGGGATGCTCATCTGGGTCTGGGTCCGCCTGACAAACAGTCACACTGATATCTGCAGCTTGAGAAGGGACTTCATAATTAAGCATAGGCTCGATTGGACACTCCATTCCCCCAGCTGAGGGTGCTGTTACCATCTCGGTAGCTGCAGTAGATATGTTATCGAGTTCTTTGCCTGCTAACTCACAAGTCCCAGATCTTTTGCCCCCAGGAGCCCTGCTATCAGCATCAAGATCCACTGTGGCCAAGACAGCTGCATCCTGACCAGATTCTTGCTCAACTCCGATATTCTCGTCAGTAGGTAGTGGTGTTAACCCTGCCACAGAAACCATCTCCGTATTTTTGCTTTTCAATTTTTTCTTCTCTTTCTCCTTGCGATTCATGAGCTCAACTACGCTCACTGTTGCTGTAGCAGCAGCTGTGGCAGCAGCTTGTCTTGTCCTAACTGCTGGGGGCCTCATTCCCTTAGGAGTGCACAGCACCGATGCCAGTTGTTTCTCTGGAGCCCTAGAAAATGTCGCTACTTCACTTTTTTCAAGGTCTGTAGTTCCCTCTGCAACAACAGCTATTGGGCTACTTATAGTCTCTGTATCCCTTGGAGTTGTCCTGATATTGGCGTTTCGCCTCCTAGACGTCGGCTTACCTCCCAAATTCGGCTTTGTAGCCATACACATTGAAGGCTGCCGCTCCGCTTGCTCCTCTCGTACCTGCTGATGTCTCCGATGCCTGCCTCTGCACCTCACGGGATCCGCGTTACACTTCCCGCCTCTGCCGCTGTTGCTACGGCTGGAGCCGCTCACCTGGTCAGTATGGACCCGCCCCCTGAGTCCGTGAGCTCTGCGGGCTCTACCGGCGTCCCTGCCGGCAAGCCCGATCCTCAAGAGAAGTGCCGCGGCAGCCCTCAGCGTCCCAAAAGACAGCGCCTTGCGGTAGGAAGAAAAGAACGGCATCGGGTTTCCAACGTTGTTTTTTAAAATCCCGCTCGCTCTTTCTTTTTAAATTCACCGCTTTCACCCTTGATATGCATGCCTTTCATTTAGCACTCGGTGGTGTTCACTTTCAAAGTAGCCACCATTTAAGGAAGAGAATCCCTCTCTTGAACATTGGTTGAATTTTAGGGGCTATGAAATTTTATCATGTTCCTCACAAACTTCTACGATAAAAGGGGTAGCAATCATTGGAAAGACAGGATTGGGGGGGGTTAAAAGATGTAAGTCAGATATGTCTGGACGCTGGGCTATATGTGAAATGAACATAGGTTTCACAATTTGTACAATATACGGGTCTAACCTTGATGATCCAGCAGTAATGGATTATTTAGAGCTGGAGTTAACAAATTGGTCAGCCCCGGTAATAATCTGTGGAGATCTAAATATTTCAGCAGATTTTACAAACAGGAGTGTATATACAGGTCGGAAGCCACGGGTATATAAGGCGTTATCCTCTGTTATTAAATCCCATGGTTTGATAGATGTGTGGGGAAGCTTAAAGAGAGATAATCCAGGGTTCACATATTTTTCACACCCTTTTAATAAATATACCAAACTGGATTATTTTATGATAACAGCTAATTATCTTCCAAATGTGGAAATAGTAAGGCCACCTAAGATAATCTCGGATCATAATCCCCTTGGGTTAACATTTGCTATCAGTGAACAAGGGAAAAAAGCTAGACCCTGGACTTTCGATAGGAAGCTTCTAATGGATAAAAATTTTATTTCGTATTTGAAAACTTGGTGTCAGTCATTTTTTGATGTAAATAGATATAGTGCTCCCCGTAACGTTGTCTGGGATAGTTTTAAAGCTGGTCTGAGAGGTGAGACAATTAGTTACGCTGGACGAATGTGGAAGAAAGGTAAGATAGAGAGGGAACGGTTATTGGGTAAATTGGCAGATGCAGAGGAACAGCATAGGAAAGATGTATGTCAGGGGTGTCAGGGTAATTTAAGTTTAGAGCGACTGAATAGTATCAAGGCTGAACTCCAGATACAATTGGCAAGAAAAGCTGCAGCCGGATATCATTCACATAGATCTGGAATGTATGAAACAGGGGAAAGTGCTGGTAAGGCTTTAGCTCTGCGGATAAGGCAGGTTGCCTCAAGGAATACCATAACTGAAATAAAGGAAGGAGATCAAACTTATAAAAAGTCAGATGAAATCCTTGATGTCTTCAAGAGATTTTACCAAGAGCTTTATAAGGAAGAGTCAGAAAATGATGATCCGGGTATAAATTGGCCGGAAATGGGTACTAAACTCACCACTAACCAGAGAGAAAAATTGGAATGTAGTATAACTATGGATGAATTATCCGAGGCATTACAGGATTTAGCATCTGGTAAGGCGGCAGGACCTGACGCCATTCCTTTGGAAGTATATAAATGTCTAAGGGAAGCAATAACACCCTTACTATTGGATCTATTTAACGGGGTTATCAATACCGGGGCTATCCCGGAATCCTGGACCGAAACAAATATTGTGGTCTTCCATAAGAAGGGGAAACCGAAAGAGAGCCCTGGTTCATACAGACCTATATCATTAATAAACAGTGATAATAAACTGTATGCTAAAATCATGGCGACACGGCTGGCCGAGATCATTGGGACCCTGGTTTCTCCCTGGCAGCATGGTTTTATTCCAGGCAGAGGCACGACCGATCATATAAGGAGAGTCATCACATTATTTGATATACAAGCTGCCGATGGGGTGAGGGCCGCTATGACCCTTCTAGACGCAGAAAAAGCCTTCGACCGTGTCAGGTGGGGGTTCCTGTGGAGGGTAATGAGAGACAGAGGTTTTGGTCCGAAATTCCTACAGGCAATTTGTGCTATGTATGTCAATCCAACGGCTAGGATCCATCTTATGGGTGAGCAGTCAGGGAAGATCTATATATCAAGGGGCACGCGACAAGGGTGCCCGTGCTCACCCATTCTTTTTGCTCTGTATATAGATCCTCTAATAAATCTATTAATGGATAGCAAAATTAAGCCAGTTGTCACCAATGGATTTCGGACTAAAGTACTCGCCTATGCGGACGACGTTGCTATTTTAACCACGGATCCTGATGGTGCCCTGAATGAAATTGTTAGAATCACTTCTGAATTCGGGAGACTATCTGGATATCGTCTTAATGTAGCTAAGATGCAGGTATTATGCACCGGTAATATAAATAAAACGGATAATAGATATCTGGACTCAGTTGTTTATTTAGGAATTATAATCAATGCCCAGCCAAAGGACATCATCAAAGACAATTTCGAGCCATTACTGATCAAAATTAAACAGGATTTAAGGAGAATAGACAAACTTCATCTATCAGTTATAGGAAGGGTCAATGTCATTAAAATGTCTATCTTCCCCAAAATTTTATATAAATTTAGGTCTATCCCTTTCAAAATTGAAGATGCGTTGATAAAGGAAATGGAGTCTATATTCATGAACTTTGTATGGCAGTATGGCAAGGTTAGGAGATCTAGTAGGCTCATGTCCCTTCCCCAAGAAAAGGGGGGGCTGGGAATACCCAATCTCAGGTATTACAACTGGGCCTGCTTTCTTACAGGGATGTCCGTGCTTTTCTTCCCAGATGATGCTAGATACAGACAGGGAGCCATCCCTACTATTTATCACCTGGCACTGGGGGGGGGAAGTACATGGGATATTGTCAAGGAAACATGACAAACGTTTCTTTAAAGCCTCGGGTTATAAGACTATTGGAGATATTTGGGGGATTTGGTCATCTATTTGTAAAGATCAGGACATCCCAAAGTATAATCAGCATACCCTATTATGGAATTCAGATTTATTTCCGCATCTAAGTGATGATGGCCCATGGAAACATTGGGAAAGACAAGGGATCATTTCATTAGGCCAAGTAATGATTAAAGATGTCTGCAGGCCTCTAGAATTGCTGAGGACACGGTTTTCATTGCAGGGTGTTCAAGAATTTAAGTATATGCAGCTGGTTAATATCATTAAGTCGAAAAGACCGGGTCTGAATATATTTAATGACTGTGCTCTATTAGATTATCTGAAAGGTGGAGGTCATAGAATCAAAGATTTGCACAGGTTACTTATGGAGAGCCTCCCTGATGATATGATCAAGGTGGAGGAGAGCTGGGCCTCCAAACTGCAGGATCCTGACATTGATCTTGACAGAGCACTGGTAATGGACAAAAGGTTTCTGAGATCATCAAATCTAAGAGCACAGCATTTTAAGACTCTTTTTAATTTATACTATACACCGGCTAAACTGTTTAAATGGGGCAAGAGACTAGACCATAATTGTTCTAGGTGTGGCAATGGGCCAGCAGACTTATTACATATGTTCTGTAATTGTGTAAACTTGGGACCAATTAAAAATGAAATTGAAAAGTTTTTAGAGGGGCTGCTAGCTGTTAAAATTGACCTATCCCCTACACTTTTAATATTTGGTTGTGATGTAAAACTAGGTTTGAGCATAGAGATAGAGGCGCTGGTTTTTATCTCGACAGCTGTTCTCAGGATATTATTGGCTGCGGCATGGAAGGATGTGGAGCCTCCAACCTTCCAAATGTGGTTGTGTAGGCTGTTAGGGATCCACAATATTGAATCAGAACTTTATGCCCTTAAAGGAATTAAATCCAGAGAAATGGGTTTACGTGTATGGGCACCAGTGGCTAGCTGGAGGAAGGCAAGATGTGCGGCCCTTTAGATTATATTGAGAGATGCCATGGTCAATGCTTTGTATGATTGGTTTTATCCTGTTATTTATTCCTGTCTCTCCTATCAAATATTGTTAATGGTTAGCGCTGTTCATATCGTATCTATTATATTATCAAGTGTATTTATATAGGTTTATATTTTACGTTTATATATTTATGTATACTGATGTATCTAATGTACATTTGGCTGCTGTGAACTTTCAATAAAAAAAAAAGAATAAAAAAAAAAAAAGAAATTAATATTTCAAACTTGCACGTGTCTCCATTTACTCCCCGGTTTGGACTGGTATGAGAGTATAACGAAAGAGAGTTCATGTGTTCCACATTGCCTGAGGTATTCTAAGTTCCATGTTATGGGTTGTCTAATCATTGGGGTTATGGAAGAACCAATGAGACACTGATTGCTAGTCTGGTAAGGGATTTTGGCTACTAAAGTGAGTTTTGGCACATCCTAATTCACTGAGGTTCCAAGTCTCTATGCACAGTTCTGTGTATGAGCAGAATCCCTTCTCCAGTATTTAGGGATATTGTCATCCATAGCCATTTGTAGTAGACAATTATTTGGAGATGGGTTTGTGATGAACTGGTATTTATAACAGCATGTGATTTTGGCCTGTGAAGTTATTTTAATGTAATGTTATTTACTAATTTCTTGCTGGCGCCAGCAGAAACAAACATGAAAAATAAAATGACAAAAAGTTTTTATAATTTTTTTTTCATCATAGAGCTGGAGACAAGTTTTGGGGCAGGGGCATTCTAATGACAGCAGATCCAGCAGCAAGCATGGGGGAAGAGTGGTGGGCACTGCAAGTACTGAGGTTCCGTGACGATTTGAACCCGTGTTTTCAATATTGTCGGAAATACATAATATTGGTATCAGCAAACCGCAAATGATCCATTTAGTATATCCTGGTGTTTTCGCTACGATACGAACAAGAGCACTCCTATTATGAGCACATTTCTGATCTACCCATGGCATCCATCTTAGATCATGGCCGCCATTTTGTGTTTCTTGCCCTCACATATGCAATAACCTCTGATCACTTCATTTCGATTAAGGACACGTAGCCTTAGCCGGAGATTCACCTCTCTCATGACACGTGCACCTTAAACCAGATCACGCTGTAGCTACATGACTCGACAAAGGCTGCCTCCTCTGCCCGAGGCCAGCCCACCTGAACTGGTTCTCGTGTCCATTGTCCCGATCATGATTAGGCGGCCGAAGCCGGTAGCCTTGCCCATTTACAACCCACAAACATCTCTTATCCCGCTTTCCTATCTTCTGCACCTGGCTCTGCTCCTTTCCTTCTGGGCCTTTATTAGGGGGAGGTAACGAAATTTACGATGAGGCGGTCCGGCTCTTGAATGCAATATTGACAAGGGATTGTGATGAACTAGTGGGAACCCCTCTCCGTAGATGTTTTGTATCAGATTTTATCAACAGTTCCTGTGTACGCCAAATATTTATTGTTTGTGACACAAAGGTTTTGAGAATGTACTAACATGTGAAGAATTCGCCTGAAGGCCAAAAATCAGTATATAAGGAGCAACCCTCTTTGTACAATTTGAACAGGCTCCTAGTTACTGTCCATGCGTAGTTTCTGTGACTTCTGTGTCCCTGCAGTAATAAACCTTTGGTCTTTGACGCCACCATCGAGAAGCCCGTGTTTCTGTTCATTTGCGCACCAAGGCAGGTGGAACTCCGGGGTCTTTGGGTGTTGTTCCCTGACACCTCTGGACGGAACCAAAAAGTCTAGAACTCCAATTGGCGCCCAATGTGGGGCGACGTCATTCGGTACCGGTCCAAAAGCCTGAAGAGTTCGAGAAGCTTCGTGTGAAGATTCCTGAGGGAGGCGCCCCACTTCATCGATCCCGGCATATCGCAAAAGTGGCCCGAAGTTCTCTTCCACGAGGGTTCCCGTTCAGGACGGCTGCAGTGGGCCGTTGCCTTGACCGTCGCCCTGTCTTGGACCCGAGGTGCAGCCCTTAGTACAGCGAAACGTGACGGGTTTCTCCTTGGTGACGTCTTCAGTGCCTCAGTTAAGTATTTAGTGGTTGCTAGTTGGTTACTTCGTAAGGGTTGTTATAATCCTTTTTTGGTTCTTAGTTTGGTTTGGTTTCGTAGGATTATCATTGGTTGTTTTGGTCACGATAATCTATTTGGTTCAGTTTGGGTATCGATACATTAGTTTGGTTTTGGTAGGCCTTAAAAGTTCTTGGTTCAAGTGCACATATTTTGTTTTGTGTTTTGTTTGTTTTGTGTTCCGGACTGAAAATGGTAAGTCGGAAAAATTGTATGTTGTCATGCTTCGGTTGCAACAGTGACTCACGGTTGGAGGACTCATGTCTGGTTCCTCCGATTGGGACTCCCCTATATGACTTATATTGTAAACATGGTGTGGGTCCTATATCCTATAATGAGGTGTGGGTCCGCTACACCAAGAAAGACGGTGTCCTTAGTTGGCCACTGCATGGTAGTTTTGAACCCGAAATTCTTGATAATTTAGAAGCGAAATTGTTTAGGAAGAAAGCCCGGCCGGCAATGTTTGATTCTTTCCGTTACTGGCGAAAAGAATCCAAACAGAGAGAAATGAAGAAATTTAAGAAAGAACAGAAAGAGAAAGAAGAGTTGACTTTAGAGCAAGCAACTAAACAGTTGCAAGATAACGAGTGTGAGAAGGCTATAGAGGTGGCCATTAGAGAGCATAATTTAGCGATCGACAAGTGCTAACCTGCCTTGCCATCGAAAACGGCTAAAATACTAGAGGATTCAGAAAACGATCCTCTGTTGTCTTATCTGTTACGGTCACCTCCACCGTATGCACAAGGTGCTACGGCTCCACTTGTACCAAATGTTCAATTGCCGGTTGCTGGACAACCTGGTATTCCTGCTCCTGCCCCTCAGAATCAAGTTCCTGTACCTCCTGTGGTTAATGTGACTGTTCCTACGGCTCCTCCTCCTCCTGGATTGCCGGCTTCTATACCTGTATCTGTCTCGCTTACACCTACTACTTCACAAACTATTTTTCTCGATACTCCTACTGCCTCGCTATCTGTTCCTACTTCCACTGTGTTTTCTACGTCTGCGAGTGTGTTGACTCCACTTTCTGTACGTCGAAGAATCACTGATTCTGTGTCTAATATGCTGTCTCCTTTCTATAAAACTTTAATTAAGACTCCTACTTCCGACTCTGTTCAGAGACGTAGTCAGCATCCAAGCATTGAGGAACGGGGAATTTTAGATTCCACGGCTCTCAGATGGATTTCGAAGAGTAGGAGATATAGTACGAGAGATGTACTAGAAACATTTATGCAGTGGAAGGAACCAACGCAACGGTACGTCTTTGACGAGATGTGCTCGTTGTTACGTGAGGAAATAGAGGAAGATGATATTGAATCGAATTTAGAAGACTTAATTAAGGTTCAGAAGGAGTTTGCTGCTGGTATGATAGTGGGTGAAAATATAGAAGAAGCGATGGAACTGATCTTAAGTTTTAGGAATGATCCATCTTTTCGTTCACCGAGAGATTTAGAGAAAAGTAAGATGAAACTGAGTCGCCAATATCCAATGAGGGAGGTTCCTCCGATTTGGCGTGAAGCTGTGCAAGCTGACAATGTTGCTGGTATTGTGGCCGCTCCGGCGCAATTCCAGAGAGTGTGGATACACATTCCGTGGAAGCGAGCTGAAGTGCTAGCAGTGAAACAGGCCTTACCAGATCCGCATAAGAATCCTGCTGGATATTACAAGGAATTAACACAGACGGTTGAGGCTTGTATAATGAACTTAGCAGACATTGATATGTTATTTGGAAATGTAGTTCCTCAACCAGTCTGGGCTAAAATTCGTAGAGAGGATCATCAAGTAGCCTTAGGTGGTGATTGGGCAGCTATCACTGCAGCCGATGGTCAGCAAACGGGTGGTGCAAAACCTGAACCCCTAATTGCTAATCTTCCGGGTAGGATAATTGACTTAATGAAGACTCTGATGCCTGCATTGCGTGTTAATTGGGACAAGTTATCCGCATGCAAGCAAAAGAAGGACGAAAGTGTCTCCGACTTTTTCACGAGGTTCGAAGAGACTTTTGTAGTTCATAGTGGTCAGGATATGAGCACTGAAGGAGGACAAAGACTGTTTGTCGATAAATTTGTGCATAATTTGTTACCTGAATTATGCAATAAATTAAAGGATTCAGAGAGTGCGTGGGCTGTTTCTACAACTGCGCAAATACTTGCAACTGCACAGTATTATGAAAATAGGGATAAAGAGGAAAAAGAGAAATCAGACAAGAAAACGAAAGATTTAAAGACTAAAGTTCTGTTGCAGCAAGCGTATCCGCCTCGCACAAATCAGACTAACACGCAACAGAATTCGTATCAGAGGACAGATTATAGTTCAACGAGGCCTCAATATCAGTGGAACCAGTGTGCGTATTGTAAGAAAGAGGGTCACTACAAGAATGAATGTCCGATTTTAGCGCAAAATAATGCGGCAGCAGCTCAGAGAGGTCGTGGTGGTTTTGTGCAGAATTCTAGAGGTCGAGGGCGAGGTGTTATGCCTCCACAGACGAATGATCGCCCTTCCAATCACTTTGATCAGCGAAATGGACAGCCAGCCCAGCAAAATAGATCTCAACAATATCTTGTTGAAGACTATTGTGAAGCGGATGAGGGATTTCAGCAAAATGGGTACTAGGACAGCCATGGACAGAGAGAGGGAGTAGTATCAGTTCCAGTAGATCAGAGTGGGCCTTATGTCGCAGTAGCAACATCAGGTGTAGTCGAACCGTTTCTGTTGGATACTGGTGCCGCAAAAAGTTCTATCATTCATGCGAAACTCCCTGGCGCACCTTTGTCTGGCTCAACAAATGTTTCTGTAGGTTTTTCAGGCGCCCCTGTTTACAACCCCATATCTGGTCCTTTGTCTATTTCTGTTGGACCGTGTCAATTGAAAGCACCCTTGATTTTGACGACGGGTTGTAATGAAAATCTGCTTGGTTTAGACTTGTTAAAACGACTATATGCGACATTGTACTGTTCTCCGGAAGGGGTACAGCTTACATTGGGTAAAAGAATCACCTCTCCGATGTACTTGTCAATGGATGCACTTCCACCAGAGCTGCGTTCACTCCCTGATTCTCTTTGGGCGACTGGTCCTAATGATGTAGGCCTTTTAGAAATACCACCCTATGTAGTAACTTTGAAAACAAATGTGAGATTCCCAAGAATTCCGCAATACAAAATATCTAGTGAAGGTGAACGTGCACTTTTATTAATTGTGCAAGATTTGATTAAGAAAGGTGTGGTTGAAGAAACTAGAGGGAATGTTTGTAATAGTCCTGTGTTACCGATTTTGAAACGAACTGATCCCACAAAGCCTCCAGTATATAGGTTTGTCATCGACCTCAGAGAAGTTAATAAGATTGTGGTCCCACAGTTTCCTGTGGTTCCAGACATTACTGCCTTATTAACATTGATACCTGCTACAGCCACTTGGTTCTCAGTCATCGACTTAAAGAATGCCTTTTTCAGCATTCCGATAGCTGAGGAAAGCAGAGATATTTTTGGCTTCTGTCTAGGAGGTCGTAGTTTCAGATTTAAACGCGCTCCACAGGGCTACTGTGAGAGCCCATCTATTTACAGTCAAGCATTAAAAAGCCAGTTAGATTCCTTTGTCCTTCCTCCAGGCTCTGCTCTAGTACAGTATGTAGATGATCTTTTAGTGGCTGCCAATGACAAGGAAACTTGCAAAGCAGCTACAGTTTCGTTATTACATCACTTGTCTAATTTGAATCACAAGGTATCACCTTCTAAGATGCAATACTGCTGCCAAGAAGTGACCTACCTAGGTCATCTCTTGTCAAAGGAGGGAAGGAAGTTGACCCCAGAGAGAATAAAAGCAATTACGCAAATGAGTGTTCCACGCACACAGAGAGAAGTACGTGCCTTTTTAGGTATTACCTCTTACTGTAGGCAGTGGATTCCAAATTTTTCTCTTTTAGCGAAGCCATTGGTGGCTTTGACTGGGAAAAATGTTCCGAGTCCGGTGCTATGGTCTGATGAATGTCAAGAGAGTTTTTCTGAGTTACGAAAAGCACTGTGTTCAGCTCCTGTATTGGGTACACCCGATTACAGTAAGCCATTCACGCTCTACGTTCACGAGAGAGAAGGTTGCGCGTTGAGTGTTCTGACACAGAAATTTGGTGATAAACAACGCCCTTGTGCGTATTTTTCATCAACATTGGATCCGGTAGCTAGAGCGTTACCTAGTTGTTTGAGAGCTACAGCTGCGGCTTCCATTCGACAATCTGCTGGTTTGGTGATGAACAACATGCTAGTGGTCATGGTTCCTCATGCAGTGGACACACTCATGAATCGAACGAAGACACAACACCTTACTAGTGCGAGATTATCTGGTTACGAGCTGACATTACTAGCGAGTCATATTCAGATTAAAAGATGTAATGTATTGAATCCAGCAACGTTGTTGCCGGCTAATCAAGAGTCGAGTGATTCCGAGCCACATGATTGTTGTTTTAAAACGGAGGAAGAGACAAAAGGACGAATTGACTTGAAGGATACTCCATTACCTGATCCGGATGGTACATTGTATGTGGATGGGTCATGTTTTAAACTAGAGAATGGTGATGTGACGGCTGCTTACGCAGTAACGACTTTGAAAACGATTGTGGAGACTGCAAGAGTGAGCCAGAATTCTGCCCAAGCTGCAGAATTAATAGCTTTAACCAGAGCGTGTGCTTTAGCTAAGGGAAAGAGAGTGAATGTTTTTACAGATAGTCAGTACGCATTTGGCGTGGCCCATAGTTTTGGCCGTTTGTGGAGAGAAAGAGGTTTCATTACGTCCCATGGGACTAAGATTCAACATGGTCAGCTAGTTAACGACTTGTTGGAATCCCTAACCTTGCCGACTGAAGTTGCGATTGTGAAGTGCAGTGCTCATAAAGCAATTACGGATGATGTTGGTCGTGGAAATGCTTTTGCTGATGAAATCGCTAAACAGACAGCTAGAGACATGATGAGTAGAATGTATGTTGCTACGTCTGCAAGATGGATTGCTGAATCTGGAATGTGTGAGGATACAATGGAAAGTGTGAAAGAGATTCAGAGAGAAGCAACTGAGGAAGAGAAACGTGTATGGAGAGAGAGTACGGGCAAGTTAGATTCGAATGGGTGTTGGATTGATTTGACAGAACAGCAGCGTTGGATGTTGCCTGATGCGTATGTGCTTGCAGTGGTGACAATGGCGCATGGAGTAGCACATATAAGTTCTAAAGGGATCTGTAAGATGTTGGCTCCAGTCTGGAAGAATGATGGAATCAGTAAGTGTGCGGAAAGAGTGGTGAAAAATTGTATGGTATGCCTGATGCATAATCCTGGCAAGGGAACTCCAACTCCTGCTGGTCACTTCGCTCCTCCTTCTTGCCCCTTTGAAGTAATTCAGTTAGACTTCATTCACATGGATCGCTGTAATAACTTGAAATATGTCCTGGTGGTAGTCTGTGCTTTTTCCAGGTGGATAGAAGCATACCCACTAAAGGACAACACTGCCCTATCTACTGCCAAGATTCTTCTCAAAGAATATTTCCCTAGGTATGGAATGCCACGGATTGTATGGTCAGATAACGGAAGTGAGTTTATAGGGAAAGTTATGCAGAGTGTGTGTGCCGGCCTAGGTTTGAAACAGAAGTTCCACAGTGCAAACCACCCCCAATCCGCTGGTTTAGTGAAGGGTTATAATGGCACCCTCAAGCTGAAATTAGCTAAAATACAGGCATCCACAGGTTTAGCCTGGCCAGACGCACTTCCTTTGGCTTTGTTATCAACGAGAGCAACCGTACATTCTAGAGTGGGGCTTAGCCCTTACGAAATAGTCTTTGGCCGCCCGGCAAATATCTGGGGTGTGCCAAGGCCTAAGGAATTTTGTTCTCTAGAATATCCTATGTTGATAGACTATCTTTACGACTTGACTGCTAAATTGAGTCTTATTCATCAACAGGTTTTCGATGCTTTACCAAAGCCTCCGGAGAGTCCAGGGCATCAGCTGAAACCCGGAGAACACGTGGTTATCAGGAACTTCGCGAGGACGAAGAATCTTCAGCCCCGATACGTCGGTCCTTTCCAGGTCCTTCTTACAACGAGGACAGCAGTTCGTGTAGCTGGACGCAAGCACTGGGTGCACGCGTCCCATGTTAAGCGTGTCCCTTTGCCGCTTCCTTACGACGACTGGGTGAAGAAGGGAATTGGTTCCTCCGAATTTGAAAGCACTCCAAAGTTCATCCCTTTCAGTGATGCCGAATTAATCACTGACACTCCAAGCTCTAACTCTCCTTCAGAAAAGACTCCTTTGAACACTGAACATTTGTCTCCAGCATCAGAAGAAACTCTGCCATCTGCGAACTTGAACACTGCAACAGCTACCAGTGATACGCTATTTGCTGATCAGACAGTACCTGCGAAGAAGAGATATAATTTACGAAACCGTAAAATGGACAAATAAAGCAGGCAACTGCATATTGTGATATTTTGAAATTTTGAACTTTTGCATTCAGCCAGGAAGTTTGCTATTGTTTTATTATTTTTAAATTGCCTTGCCGTCTGGGTAGCCGTAGGGTCGTGGCTGTGTGCCTAGTTGGATTTGCAGGGGTCTGACACAAGGTCGATCTTTCTGTTGGTTCTGGGAACTCCCAGGGCTGATAGAGGCATTTTCATCTACGTACACATCATCAGTGGTCGCGAGCGGATTGTAGAAGATGGAGCTTCCTGCGCTGCAACGAGAAAACGTAATTTATGTTCGCAGAAACAGACTTTACAGAATTCTTCATAGCAAATGCTTTTTGATGCAATGTGCCATTACATTCCTAATTGTTTTGATAACGTTGGTGGGTGGAATTGTCTTTGGTATAAGTTTGATTTATGTACCAGTAACTACAGTACCTCCCCTTAATCCTGTTACTTCTACTGTTTCCTCAATACACTCTTTTCATTCGTTTCCCGAACATGAGCAAGCTCGACGCTCAGAGTTCATTAACAACACTTTTGTACAGCTCTTGCACCAACACCAACTGGTAGTTAACACTACAGACTGCTGGGTGTGTGGCTTGATACCCCACACTATGGATAAAGGTATTCCTTATCTGGTTTTGCCTTTTAGCTACAATGGATCATTTCAGGCCCTTCAAACCATCTTTGCTTATGCCCTTGAAACCTATCCTCCACGTCCACCACGTTCCACTAAATATAACTCTGCCAACAAAGCTTTAGTCCAGGGAATTATTTAAATGATCAAGGATGTCAATAATACTCCATCATACCCTAGAGACGAACTGCGAGTGTATTTAAGTTGGAATACTTCAGAGTATCGCCTTAGTTTAGGAGAAAGCAAGCGTAAAAGCTCAACTCCAATCTGGGTCGTACCTCACCGAGGTCAGGTCTGTCTGCAAGGTAATGGGAGAAATCCAAGAGCTCAGCTAGGGAGGAGTGAGTGCGTTGAGACTTATGTGTTTCCGGCTAACTCTTCCCCTGCCTTCCTTACTGCTAGGGGTACCTACTTCATCTACGTCAGCTAACACGGGTAGTTGAATCTACTATTATCGAAACTGCTGGTGCCCTTAGCAATTTGACCGCTGAGCTTCAGGCGGATAGACTCATGACGTTACAGAACCGTATGGTTCTAGACGTTATCCTTGCAGACCGAGGTGGGGTATGCAGAATGATCCAATCGAGCTGCTGTGTCTTTATTCCTAATAATGCTCCAACAGTCTATGAGGCGATCTCCAAGCTACACAAGATTTCCGACTCTATACACGTAGACAAGGGAAACTGGTCCTTTATGGAATGGTTTTGGACTCTGATCTCAGCGTGGGGATGGAAGGTTCTAATGGTCATCGGTGTCATCTTAGTATTCCTCTTCTCATGCTGCCTGATTATCCAGTGTGGTCCTGCTTTGTGTAGTCTTTGTGCTGCAACCTGTTTTAGGAAAACACCTGCGTTTGGAGAAAAGGCACGAGAAAGGATGATGATACAACAGCATGTCACTGACCTGATGAGTATAGAACTAGACTCCGACATAGACTGAGTAATTGCCTATGTAAGGGCAAAAGGAGGGTCTGAGGTTCCGTGACGATTTGAACCCGTGTTTTCAATATTGTCGGAAATACATAATATTGGTATCAGCAAACCGCAAATGATCCATTTAGTATATCCTGGTGTTTTCGCTACGATACGAACAAGAGCACTCCTATTATGAGCACATTTCTGATCTACCCATGGCATCCATCTTAGATCATGGCCGCCATTTTGTGTTTCTTGCCCTCACATATGCAATAACCTCTGATCACTTCATTTCGATTAAGGACACGTAGCCTTAGCCGGAGATTCACCTCTCTCATGACACGTGCACCTTAAACCAGATCACGCTGTAGCTACATGACTCGACAAAGGCTGCCTCCTCTGCCCGAGGCCAGCCCACCTGAACTGGTTCTCGTGTCCATTGTCCCGATCATGATTAGGCGGCCGAAGCCGGTAGCCTTGCCCATTTACAACCCACAAACATCTCTTATCCCGCTTTCCTATCTTCTGCACCTGGCTCTGCTCCTTTCCTTCTGGGCCTTTATTAGGGGGAGGTAACGAAATTTACGATGAGGCGGTCCGGCTCTTGAATGCAATATTGACAAGGGATTGTGATGAACTAGTGGGAACCCCTCTCCGTAGATGTTTTGTATCAGATTTTATCAACAGTTCCTGTGTACGCCAAATATTTATTGTTTGTGACACAAAGGTTTTGAGAATGTACTAACATGTGAAGAATTCGCCTGAAGGCCAAAAATCAGTATATAAGGAGCAACCCTCTTTGTACAATTTGAACAGGCTCCTAGTTACTGCCCATGCGTAGTTTCTGTGACTTCTGTGTCCCTGCAGTAATAAACCTTTGGTCTTTGACGCCACCATTGAGAAGCCCGTGTTTCTGTTCATTTGCGCACCAAGGCAGGTGGAACTCCGGGGTCTTTGGGTGTTGTTCCCTGACACCTCTGGACGGAACCAAAAAGTCCAGAACTCCAATTTACGGAACCAAAAAGTCCAGAACTCCAGTACGCATGATAGTTTGACCAGCTGTCTTAGGATGGCCAAACCGACATGCACACTAAGTTTAATCCAGACTCCAAATCAAGCTGTACTGCACAGCCGGGTGGCGAACAGAAGGCAAAGGCTCTTACTCCCTATGGGAATGCAAACCAGCCAAATCAGACTAATCGCGGCGATTCTCTGATGCTTGGAAATAGTATTTGCAGCATGAAAGCAGTGTCTGGAATGGCACAGGGGAGTCTGTAAGCCTGTGCACCAGGAGCAGAAGAGCCCTGAGATGGCGAGGCAGCGTGTGCAAGTAAGTTTTCTCTTCTTTTTTTTGTTATTGTACGGCACTGTCCCATGACTTTCCCCTGCTAGTTCTAGGGAGGGTTCCGCTCACTTGCTTGGTAACTACAGCAATTCAGTTCAAAGTGGGGACTATTTTAATTTTATGGCTACTCCCTTGACATGAATAACACCTCATCGTCACCACCCCATCACATTTCTGGACGAGGAAAAATTGGAAAAGGAGGAATGCAGGAGGTTATAAACAAGGTGGGCAAGAAAACTAGGTCTGTCCATCTCAGAGATTTTTGCCATGCTGAGAACAGGTTTGAGGTATTGGTATCTTGCATTGTGGAGTCCTGCCCAACTACAGCTCCCTCTGCTGCCTTGTTGGCGGATTTTGAAAACAAAAAAAGAGTACATAAGTCTAAAAATAAAAACTTTGACCTCGTTGAGGCAGTGAATCCATTCGAGGGGCACAGTGACATCTGTGGTTCCAAAATCTAGCTTCTTCCTGGCCAAAGGTTTTGGTGCTAGAACCAACAGCTTCAGTAGGAGCTTGATGACAACATTTCAAACTTTGAGGAACATTCGCCAGCCTCAGTTTTGGAACTTGTAAGCAGAAGGATTTTGACTTTCATTTTAGAGACATAGGACCTTCTTTAACGTCTGGTGGACAACATACTCTGTGAAAACATGGCAGATATTCCCTCTTCCATATTAGAAGTGCCCTATAATACTCCAGGTGGAATATGCACAAAATATGTGACTAAGTATCCCATCTGCCAAACTCTATATAACCTCTTTACAAAAGTAAAACGTTTTGTCCAGAGTGACCAACTTGATGCATTCGACTTCCAGTACGTCATGATTTAGCCTGAAATTGCACCTATGTCCCGGTGAACTGTAAACTATTGATAATTAAACATGCTTTACTTTTTTTACACACTTTTTACTTTAAAACGTTAACACTTCATACCTCTGGTTCCCCCTATCCAATTTTAATAGGGTTGGTTTTGTTTTGCTCATTATTGTATTTTATTTTTCTAACTTTAGTTGAGAAATGTGATTCCATTCTTTTCTTGATCTTAACATTTTTGTTGCTGCTTCAAATTAAAATGAATATTTATTGGGTATTGCTTGTGGCTTGTGCTATAGCTACCAGGGGTGGAGCAGAGTTTTCTGAGACTTGTGTTGCGAGCTGACCAAGGTGTGTCTGATAAGTTAGCAAGGGTCTTCCCATCTCAATAAACCACATTTTGACATTAAATCTTTGTCCCTAAACTGACAGACTCTGGCCATCAGAGCCATTACTCACCTTACTAGGGGTAACAAATGTGAGATTCGGTCAGTATTCTGCTGCCATCCTCCATCCATAGCAGCAGAGGATGGGCCTGTGAGGGCCAGCCTCGCAAAGGCCTCCCTGTTAACCAGCAAGAACCACACTGAAGGCAAAGGAAGACATTATCCCATATAAAGACAATTGTCTTTTATCCTTACCCCAAGATCACAACAAATAATACCTTATCCCTTACATCTTTCAAGCCAATAGACCTGGCTTATAATTGAAAATGCAAACCAAGCCAATTGACTTTCGGTGCATGACCATAAATTGGGGTGAACAACTTCAGTCAGTTGATGGCCAGTGCATGTCAAATTTTTATGATATTGAAATGCAATAATTTAAAACTTTTGAAATGTATTAGTCACTTAATAGCATGATCTACAACAGACCGGACAAAAAAAACCACAGTGATGTTCATTGTTTTTTTAAACTTATTTTGTTATGCAATAATAACTCATCGATAGCACCAATTGGCCAAATCCAGTTCCAATGCTAGTTACCAAAACCGCACTATAAACATGATAACATGCATCCACCTTGTAGAAGAAGGGTCGTGAGTCATGTTCAGTAACCAGTTAACTTTTTGTTAGGTGCACCTGGCACAGGTAAGGGCGGTGGGGCGGGGGCATGGTGGGGTAGGGGGAGTCAACAGACAATGGGATATGTAAAATGAAATAAAACCACTCAACTTGCACTTGCCACATCGGCGAGCGCAAGGAAAGTGTTTTAATTTTTTTAATTATTTAATTTTACTCATCCCGTCATCTGTCAACTTCCCCCCCACACCGTCCTTCCCCACTGCCCCACCGCTCTTCGCTCTGCTGGCCACGCCTGCTTTGTGTAGCAGCTTAGAGGGTGGGATGAAAGGATTTTGCGGTAACATTCAAGGCTTCACTTCCTTCTCATTTTAAGTGGGAGAGTCCTGGTTTGCTTCAGGCCCTACCACACACATGTACACACACACAAAAATTAGATTATTTACATTTTTACTACATTTTTGAAGACCTTTATTTGAAACGCAATACTTTGGAATATTTGCAAAATATTTCCTCCAAGTAGCAATGGGTAATAGCCTTATTGATCATTTAAAACCTTTACCCAAGTATCATGGTTTTGGTGCATGGCCTCTGTTGTGTTGCTCTCTCATCTGACGTGTGAAACTGCCATAAGGCATCAAAGGCTGATCAGTGAAAGGGCCTTTGAACTATAGCAGAGCATCTGGTTCATAGCAGGCAGGCGGGTGAAGAAGGGAGGCTTGTGTGTGAGCAAATGTGAGACCCCCGGGTAAGGCTTATGCGCCCGAGGTGAGTAAGTTAAGAGATATAGGGCCATATGTATCATACTACCGTTTAGCGAATTCCAAATAGCAAATTTTAAGGAATCGCTATTTGGAATTCGCAAAACGGTATGTATGTACAAAATCGCTATTAAATAGCGATTCTTTACCATTCCTAATTTGCGATTAGCAAATTGCTAATCGCAAATTACCCATTCATTTCCATGGGCCAGGAGGCCCATGGGAATGAAGGTGCAGTTTGCGATTAGCAATTAGCTAATCGCAAATTAGGAATTTCTTCAAGGGTGCAGGGGTGTCTCAAGAACACCCTGCTGCACCCCTGAAAAAGACATTTGGGGGCATATGGCGCACATACATGCCCTAAGGGCATGTATGGGCGTCATATGGCACCTTTTGTTTTTTGGAAAAATGCATTTTGAAAATAATTCGCAAATTACCACCCACTAGAAGTGGGTGGTAATTTGCGAATCCTTAAAGGCATTTTTTGAATATTTTTTGTTTGATACATTATGTGAGAAGTTGGCCCGATATGCAGTGTTCACTATTCTAGCGACCACTATGCATCGGTCCAAACGACCCTTATGGTGATTGGTTGTAAGTCAACCTTAGACCAGCTATCCTAGTAGCGTGGATACGAGCAGTCTTCGAGCTAAACTCTAGAGGGCGTGTTAAGCCAGCTGTTATACCATCACATACCCCTTGAACACCAAGTGAAAGGACACCACACAAGTGTTCTGAAAATAAACAGTATATTTATTAGAATCACAACAGCCCTGTACTCTTTATGAGGACAGGGTACTAAGCACACAACAAAACTCTTAGGAAAATACTTCAAGTGCACAATCAATACAAGTGCCCGAGGGCACGGAAAGTTTAGTGGTCTCGGGCGGACCCGATGAGGCAAGTCGGAAGCGAGGGACTCGGGACAATTAACTAAGGAGGCTATGCGGGCACCGAAATGCCGGAGTTACCTAGCCCCAAGGGCTGCGGCTGCACAAGTCTTTACAGATGTCGGGAGTCTTCGCTGACGAGCCAGGAGCCGGAAGGAAGGAGTTGCTGGCCGGCGACCAGTGGAAATAGTTCGTCGAGATCCAAGCCTGGATCAGAGATGGATGACACCTGAAAGCAGAGGGGACCAAGTTCGTACTACTAGCCAGTAGTCAGAGGGTACCAGGAGGGCGCCGGATGATCGTCACCTCGACTAGGTGAGTGGGCGACGCTAGGCTCTGCAGTCTCACGGACCAGGAGGCGTTGTCGGCGACCAGGATGGAGGTGCGAGCTGTCCCACGAAGGTTGGTGCTGTCGGAGTCGCTGGGCCCAGGATTGGGGCAACAAGCCTTGGCAAATTTCAGGGCCACGTGGTGGGCCTAAAATGGCGTCTTGAGTGGACCAGGAGGGTCCGGGGTGCTCCTCTCGCAGAAGGGAGCAAAGGCCAGTCTGGAGCAACCAGACCAGCAGCGTTGGTTGTCGGGTGTCGTCAAGAAGGTCACAAGCCAGCGGCTAGTGACCAGACAACGTGCTGAACAGCAAAGAGCAGAAGGGCCCCACGCAGATCGTGGAGATGCTGGGAGGCTGCACTTCGGTGCTGGAGCTGCTCAGGGTCGGGGCTTCTCGGACCCCAGGGCACTCACCAGAGGATCCCTTCGGTGGTCGTGCTGGTTAAGAAATCGTGCAGGTCTTGATGATGGCCGGTCCCTCAAGGTCTCGTCGCACCCACAGATCTCAACTGAGCTGACGATGTGGGTAGAGGTCAGAGGTGCCAGGGAAGCCGGTTCTCGTCGAGCTGGGCCGTCGGATTCCTGAGGAAGGACTTGCAGCAAACCGCAGAGTTCTTAGATGGTGCCTGCGGATGCAGGGTGACTACTCCTTAGCCACAAGGGAGAAATCTTGAGAAGAGTCGAGAGTTCCTTTCGTAGAAAGTATTCTTGATTTAAAGATGATCTAATTTGGAAGGGTCCCCGCTCCGGCCTTTATCCTAAAGAAAGGGGTGGGTACATGACTAGGTCCTGCCCTAGGGGTGGGACCAGGAAGGGGGTAGTTACACCCCTCTCCCCTGTCGGACTTTCCCCAGGTCAGGGGCTGCGTGCCCCTGGAACTGGTTCTAACCGGCAGATGCGTAGTGAGCACCGGGGTGCCACTCCGCAGTCACCTTCTTGTAAAGCCCTGCCTACCCAGGATACACAAAACCCTGTCTGGGATGGTGCGAACACCGCCCCGGACAGGAAACCCTTTGTCCAGGCTCTCCTCGCTGGAAGGACTCCCTGCATCAGGAGGTCAGACTTGTGTCTTTGGTGGCAGCATCCATTTTGTGGAGCTGAGGCTTCAGTTAACTTTAACCGGGGTTCACAGTTACGTACATGTCGTGTCCCTCTAGAAGGGCGGAAGGCTAACCTCGTCACCAGCATTGACGAGGGGGCAGCATCCCGATTCGTATGACACCTTACTCGACATGTCCTGATAACGCGATACCGAAGTTACTAATATGGTACACGTTATCATGGAACAGCCATTGGGTCTTGGTTCCGCAAGCTGCAACCGGGCTCGGCTCGTGCCAGAGCCCAATTCACACGATTCCATGCACTCTGCCTTCAGGATTGTCAAGGCCTGCCATAGGAGTGACTGATAGGAACTCGAGTGTCCATTTTAGGGTTAGATATAGGGATACTATACCTAAAGCAACGGGCGAGTACGCCACGTTGCCCCAGCTGTCACGCAGCCAGTTGTGTCAGATTTAGATGGCCATCCAGGGGTGGCATAATACATGCTTCAGCCCCTGGTAGGCCCTGGGTACACCGATGCCCTGAGTTACAGGGTCTGACAAGGTGGCCCAGTTCCAATTGGGTAATGCACCTAAGGTACACACATCAATTTAGCGAGAGAACAGCTAGGCTGTGGGTCTGATTGGCAGGCCCACAGCCTGAGAAAGTCGTAAACCAGTGAAGCAAAAGCAAAAAATCTGGGTGATCATAGGATTGCAGACCCTACTCTCCTACATGACCCCCCCCCCCCAAACGTTGGGACAATAAACTAACCTTGACCAGGTGAGTCTTCTTGTTCTAAGTGGAAATACCTGGAGAGCCCATCTGCATTGCCATGATCAGTGCCAGGTCTATGCTCCACTGTGAAGTCCATCCCCTGTAGGGAAATGGACCACCTAAGCAGTTAGGGGTTATCACCCTTCATCTGATTTAGCCATAAGAGGGGCTTATGGTCGGTCTGAATCTTGAAATGAGTGCCAAACAAGTATGGCCTCAGTTTCTTCAGGGCCCAAACCACAGCAAAGGCCTCCCTCTCAATAGCTGACCAATTTTTCTCTCTGGGGGTCAGCCGTCTGCTTATAAAAGCAATGGGCTGGTCATTACCATCAAAATTCAGCTGAGATAGAACAGCTCCCACACCCAACTCAGAAGCATCTGTTTGGACAATGAATGGTTTGGAGTAGTCTGGACTCTTGAGGATAGGTGCCGTGCACATGGCCTGTTTTAGGTCATCGAATGCTTTTTGACAGCTCGCTGTCCACTGAACCTTTTTTGGCATTTTCTTACTTGTCAGTTCATTAAGCGGAGTCACAATCGATCCGTAATTTCTGACAAACTTTCGGTAGTAACCAGTCAGGCCCAAGAAAGCTCGAACCTGAGTCTGGGTGGTTGGAGGAGCCCAGTCCCTGATTGACTGTATTTTGCTCTCCAGTGGTTGCACTTGGCCTCCACCGACAAGGTGGCCCAAGTATACAACCTGTGTCTGCCCTATCTGGCACTTGGTAGCCTTGATAGTGAGACCTGCTGCTTGCAGAGCCTCTAACACTTTCCGCAGGTGGACCAGGTGATTCTCCCAGGTGGAGCTAAAGACAGCAATATCGTCAAGATACGCCGCACAGAAGTCATCCAGCCCAGTGAGAACATGATTCACCAACCGTTGGAAGGTGGCAGGTGCATTTTTCAAACCAAAGGGCATCACCACGAACTGGTAATGTCCACCAGGGGTAGAAAATGCGGTCTTGGGCTTGGCGTCCTCAGCTAACCTGATTTGCCAATACCCAGCTGTCAGGTCAAATGTACTTAAGTAGTTGGCAGAAGCCAATCTATCTATAAGCTCATCTGCCCTTGGTATTGGGTGGGCATCAGTCTTAGTGACTGCATTGAGACCCCTGTAGTCTACGCAGAACCTCATCTCTTTCTTACCACCCGGTGTGTGAGGCTTCGGCACTAGAACTACGGGACTAGCCCAAGAGCTATCCGAGGGTTCAATGACTCCCAACTCCAACATTTTCTGCACTTCAGTTTTGATGCAGTCTCTAACGTGATCGGGCTGCCTGTAGATGTTACTCTTGACGGGCAAGCTGTCACCAGTGTCAACCTCATGGGTACACCAATTGGTCTGACTGGGTGTTAGAGAGAACATATGCCGGAAGGATTGAAGAACCCGTTTACAATCCTCCTGTTGATGTTCGGAGAGGCTGCCACAAAAGACAACACCGTCTACCGATCCATCGTCAGGATTCTGAGTGAGCAGGTCTGGGAGAGGGTCACTCTCTTCCTCCTGTCCCTCATCTATGGCCATGAGCAAGCTCATGTCCTTCCTGTCGACATATGCCTTGAGCCTGTTGACATGGAGCACCCTGTGGGGGCTCCGGGGAGTTCCAAAGTCCACCAGGTAGGTGACCTCTCCCTTTTTCTCCAGGATGGTGTAGGGCCCAGACCATTTGTCTTTGAGTGCTGCTGGGGCCACTGGCTCCAACACCCACACCTTCTGTCCAGGCTGGTAAACAGTCAGGACAGCCTTTTGGTCATGCCAAGCTTTTTGGAGTTCTTGGCTGGCCTTAGGGTTTTCAGATGCCTTCTCCATGTACTCAGCCATCCGCGCGCGGAGACCAAGGACATAGTCCACTATGCTGGCTGCAGGCTTTTTTTTAGAGGTCTCTCCCATCCTTCCTTCACCAAACACAGGGGTCCTCTTACAGGATGCCCATACAAAAGTTCAAAAGGGCTGTAACCAACCCCCTTCTGTGGGACTTCTCTATAAGCGAACAAAAGGCAGGGAATCAGGACGTCCCATCTACGCCGGAGTTTTTCAGGTAGTCCGTGAATCATCCCTTTTAGGGTCCTGTTGAACCGCTCAACAAGCCCATTGCATTGTGGATGATAGGGTGTAGTGAACTTGTAGTTGACACCACATTCCTTCCACATAGCAGTCAAGTAGCTCGACATGAAGTTTGCATCTCTGTCAGAGACAACCTCCTTAGGGAAGCCCACTCTGGAGAACACTCCAACTAGGGCTCTTGCCACAACAGGAGCTGTAGTGGTCCTAAGGGGAATAGCTTCAGGATACCTGGTGGCATGATCCACTACCACCAGTATAAACTTGTGCCCTGATGCTATGGGGGGTTCCATTGGACCGACAATGTCAATCCCCACACGTTCAAAGGGCACCCCCACCACAGGCATTGGTATAAGGGGGGCCTTTGTCGTGCCACCTGACTTACCACTGGCTTGGCAAGTGACACAGGAGCGACAAAACTCCTTGGTATCTTCGTTCATGTGAGGCCAGT
This sequence comes from Lissotriton vulgaris, assembly GCF_964263255.1. Lineage (NCBI taxonomy): Eukaryota > Metazoa > Chordata > Amphibia > Caudata > Salamandridae > Lissotriton > Lissotriton vulgaris. The sequence goes on along the minus strand of NW_028241749.1, from coordinate 1,867,754 downwards.
GAGAGTGCGAGACAAGCCTGTCCCACGTCTTCGTCTGGCCTATGTGTCCTGCTAAGGGAATCTGGTGGGCCAAGGTAAGAAGGAAACCACGCTGAGACAAGGGGATAACCAGCCTCCTGGTCATGCCAGGCTTGGGGTCTCTTGCCTCAGTGTACAGGAGTCCATCCTCCCAGTATACCTTGTGGGTACCTGTGGCGTTCCCGGCAGCCTCAGCAGCAGCCTGCTGTCTAGGGGTTCAAGGGAAGGGCAGTCTAACTGGTCCTTCCCCAGGTCTTCTCGTGTGGGTCCCCCTTAGCCCAGAAACTCAACTTGATCAAGCTCGAGTTCTTTAGGTTCAGTTTCCCGCAATTCCTGGAGGTCAGCCTCCTCTGAGACCTGATCCTCGACCTGGGGCAAGGCGCTGCTTTAACCCGACTGCTCTTCTTCTTGGGAGGTGTCTGGTCCGTTGTTCCAGGATCCAGCACCTGTTCAGTGGGGCATCGTCTGACCTGTGACCTAATCACAGCAAGCACATGTGCTGGCAAGCCTAACATCTCCATGTGAGTCCGGTGCTCCACTTCTGACCATTGCGATGACTCCAAATCATTGCCCAACAAACAATCCACTGGGAGGTCTGAACTAACAACAACCTTTTTCTGGCCATTTACCCCTCCCCAGGAGAAAGCAACAATCGCCATACTATGACTGGTAGTGACGTTGCTGGCATTGGTCACCAGGAAATCTGTACCTGGCATGATCTGTCCAGGGTCCACAAAGTTAGGCGTCACCATGGTGACGCTGGCACAAGTGTCCCTATAGGCCTGAGCCATTCTTCCATTGATCAAAGGCGTCTGTCGGTATTTGCCCAAAGTATTGGGACTGACATCAGGGGATATATCCACATCCCCTGTACAGACAAGGACAGCCTGAGTGAGTGTGCCAACTAAGTTGTCACACCCCACAGAACCCAAGGTTAACCCAACTAGTCCCTTGGGAGGCGCACTACTACTGCTGGCTATACTAGGGGGCACAGGTGCCTTAGGGGCTGCAGTAGCAGGAGTCTGCCCTCCTTTCTTGGTGCACTCACTAAACCAGTGAGTTTTACTTTTACAGTATTGGCACCACCTTTTCGATTGGCCCTCTTGATTCTTCTTTTTCTGGGACGCCTGACCCCCCCCCCCTCTTTGGGTTGTTGGGGACCTGTCGAAGACTTCTGGTCATTTTGTTCCCCTTTCGAATCTTTACCCTTCTGGTCTGCTTTCTTCTGACCACCCTGGTTCTGGCCCTGGTTTTGCTTAACCCTTGTTCTGACCCATCTGTCTGCCTTCTTTCCCAATTCTTGGGGAGAGGTCAGATCCGAGTCGACAAGGTGCTGATGCAACAACTGGTTCTGACAATTGTTTAAAATCTGTTCTCGCATGATCAAATTATACAATCCTGTGTAATCAGTAACCTTACTGCCCAGCAACCAGCCCTCCAAAGCCTTAGTGGCACAATCAACGAAATAAGACCAGTCCTGAGACTGAGTTTTCTAGGTATCCCTGAACAGCAACCTGTACTGTTCAGTGGTTAGGCCGAACCCATCAATCAGTATGTTCTTCAGGACCTGGTAATTGTTAGCATCCTCGACTCTAGTAGTGAGGAGCTTATCTCTACCTTTACCTTCAAAGGAGAGCCACAAGATAGCTGCCCACGGACTCTGGGGGACACACTGTACAGTGCGGGCCCGCTCCAAAGCAGTAATCCATTTGTGGATGTCGTCCCCTTGCTTAAAGGGGGGCACTATCTTACTCAGGTGCCTAGTGTCTAAACTCCTGTTTTCCCGTGGGGGAATGCTGCCACCAGTGGGATTTGTCCCACTCAATTCTTGCTCTCTAGCGAAGGCGAGTCTTTCTTTGGCTAGGGCAAGTTCTTCCCTTTCGATCCGCAGATTGACTTCCCGCTCCTTAGCTTCGTACACTCTCCTCTGAGGGGATGTCATCCCTCTTCGAGCAGAGCCTCGAGAGCCATTGGTTCGAACGGATCTGTTAGAGCCTCTCAACAGAGACCTAACTCGTCCACTCCCAATGTTAAGCTGGCCTGAGAGGGGCCCCAGGGGTCTCCTAGTACCTTTCTCGTGCCGGCTTAAGTTGTCCTTAGTTAGCTGGCTAACCACTACTGGACCTTTGTCTGCCTCGTACTCAGATGTCTCTGGATCCTCATCCTCCTCTTCACCTTCTGCAGAGAGATGGATAAGGTCAGGGTCACCTGCGGTTCCCTCGAGGGGGGGCATATTCCCTTCTGGATGAGAAGGGTCGGTGTTACCCGCCCTCCTAGCATCATAAGTCTCCAAGAGACCAATCAGAAACGGAGTGGTAGGGTTTGCACCCTGTTTTAGCTTCCGAGATGTACAGAGTTGTCGCATCTCTTGGAAGCTAAGTGCAGCATATCTTGACATGACCTGTGGAGGGTCGACTGACACAAGGGGAGACTCAGAGTTTCCTCCTTTGTCGGACATGCTGCTTCTAGTGTGGTGTAAGTGATGCACCTACCTACACTATATGTTTATCTACTGATCCCTTGCTAAGAGATGTAGCCAAGGTGTGCTAAGCCTTGAGGAGCTACAACAGCTGGTTCAGTAGAACTCAGAGTATTCTAAGCTAAGTTATATGTACCTGGAGTACTTATGCGATCTTTCACAAGATATTCTTAGGATACGCGTGGTAAAACAACAGCAAGCTCAAATCCCAACCGCTGCTCACCAATGTGAGAAGTTGGCCCGATATGCAGTGTTCACTATTCTAGCAACCACTATGCATCGGTCCAAACGACCCTTATGGTGATTGTTTGTAAGTCAACCTTAGACCAGCTATCCTAGTAGCGTGGATACGAGCAGTCTTCGGGCTAAACTCTAGAGGGCGTGTTAAGCCAGCTGTTATACCATCACATACCCCTTGAACACCAAGTGAAAGGACACCACACAAGTGTTATAAAAATAAACAGTATATTTATTAGAATCACAACAGCCCTGTACTCTTTATGAGGACAGGGTACTAAGCACACAACAAAACTCTTAGGAAAATACTTCAAGTGCACAATCAATACAAGTGCCAGAGGGCACGGAAAGTTTAGTGGTCTCGGGCGGACCCGATGAGGCAAGTCGGAAGCGAGGGACTCGGGACCCTTAACTAAGGAGGCTATGCGGGCACCGAAATGCCGGAGTTACCTAGCCCCAAGGGCTGCGGCTGCACAAGTCTTTACAGATGTCGGGAGTCTTCGCTGACGAGCCAGGAGCCGGAAGGAAGGAGTTGCTGGCCGGCGACCAGTGGAAATAGTTCGTGGAGATCCAAGCCTGGATCAGAGATGGATGACACCTGAAAGCAGAGGGGACCAAGTTCGTACTACTAGCCAGTAGTCAGAGGGTACCAGGAGGGCACCGGATGATCGTCACCTCGACTAGGTGAGTGGGCGACGCTAGGCTCTGCAGTCTCACGGACCAGGAGGCGTTGTCGGCGACCAGGATGGAGGTGCGAGCTGTCCCACGAAGGTTGGTGCTGTCGGCGTCGCTGGGCCGAGGATTGGGGCAACAAGCCTTGGCAAATTTCAGGGCCACGTGGTGGGCCTAAAATGGCGTCTTGAGTGGACCAGGAGGGTCCGGGGTGCTCCTCTCGCAGAAGGGAGCAAAGGCCAGTCTGGAGCAACCAGACCAGCAGCGTTGGTTGTCGGGTGTCGGCAAGAAGGTCACAAGCCAGCGGCTAGTGACCAGACAACGTGCTGAACAGCAAAGAGCAGAAGGGCCCCACGCAGATCGTGGAGATGCTGGGAGGCTGCACTTCGGTGCTGGAGCTGCTCAGGGTCGGGGCTTCTCGGACCCCAGGGCACTCACCAGAGGATCCCTTCGGTGGTCGTGCTGGTTAAGAAATCGTGCAGGTCTTGATGATGGCCGGTCCCTTGAGGTCTCGTCGCACCCACAGATCTCAACTGAGCTGGCGATGTGGGTAGAGGTCAGAGGTGCCAAGGAAGCTGGTTCTCGTCGAGCTGGGCCGTCGGATTCCTGAGGAAGGACTTGCAGCAAACCGCAGAGTTCTTAGATGGTGCCTGCGGATGCAGGGTGACTACTCCTTAGCCACAAGGGAGAAATCTTGAGAAGAGTCGAGAGTTCCTTTCGTAGAAAGTATTCTTGATTCAAAGATGATCTAATTTGGAAGGGTCCCCGCTCCGGCCTTTATCCTAAAGAAAGGGGTGGGTACATGACTAGGTCCTGCCCTAGGGGTGGGACCAGGAAGGGGGTAGTTACACCCCTCTCCCCTGCCGGACTTTCCCCAGGTCAGGGGCTGCGCGCTCTGGAACTGGTTCTAACCGGCAGATGCGTAGTGAGCACCGGGGTGCCACTCCGCAGTCACCTTCTTGTAAAGCCCTGCCTACCCAGGATACACAAAACCCTATCTGGGATGGTGCGAACACCGCCCCGGACAGGAAACCCTTTGTCCAGGCTCTCCTCGCTGGAAGGACTCCCAGCAGCAGGAGGTCAGACTTGTGTCTGTGGTGGCAGCATCCATTTTGTGAAGCTGAGGCTTCAGTTAACTTTAACCGGGGTTCACAGTTACGTACATGTCGTGTCCCTCTAGAAGGGCGGAAGGCTAACCTCGTCGCCAGCATTGGCGAGGGGTCAGCATCCCGATTCGTATGACACCTTACTCGACATGTCCTGATAACGCGATACCAAAGTTACCAATATGGTACGCGTTATCATGGAACAGCCATTGGGTCTTGGTTCCACAAGCTTCAACCGGGCTCGGCTCGTGCCAGAGCTCAATTCACACGATTCCATGCACTCTGCCTTCAGGATTGTCAAGGCCTGCCATAGGAGTGACTAATAGGAACTCGGGTGTCCATTTTAGGGTTAGATATAGGGATACTATACCTAAAGCAACGGGCGAGTACGCCACGTTGCCCCAGCTGTCGCGCAGCCAGTTGTGTCAGATTTAGATGGCCATCCAGGGGTGGCATAATACATGCTTCAGCCCCTGGTAGGCCCTGGGTACACCGATGCTCTGAGTTACAGGGTCTGACAAGGTGGCCCAGTTCCAATTGGGTAATGCACCTAAGGTACACACATCAATTTAGCGAGAGAACAGCTAGGCTGTGGGCCTGATTGGCAGGCCCACAGCCCAAGAAAGTCGTAAACCAGTGAAGCAAAAGCAAAAAATCTGGGTGATCATAGGATTGCAAACCCTACTCTCCTACACATTACATTTAAGGAATCGCAAAATTTGCAATTCCTTAAGTGCAATTGCAAAATAAGGAATTGCAAATTTTGCTATTCCTTATTTTGCATCAAACATGTTTGATACATACCATTTGTCAAATTAGCATTCGCAAATGCCAAAATTCGCAGAATTTCGGCCTTTGCAAATGCTAATTAGCTTGATACATATGGCCCATACTTTCTGTGCAAGGAAATGTGGATGTAAACTGTCAAAACAAGAATTGGCAAAGCTAATGAGCCTTGTTTTTATGTGCCAACAATGCAAAGGCAGGAACGTCCAAATGCTGTTCGGCGGCATTAGCACACTAGAGTCGAAACCTAAAAGATAACTTCAGATTTTGAAAATTAGTCGTGCAACATACCTGCCTATTTGGAATTTTGTTTTAGTATTATTTGAGTGTTAAACACATGTAACAATATGGAAGATAATGTTTTCCCACATTTACATACAAGAAATATAAGTACAAACAAAAATATATTGTTATGAGTCGTTATCGCGAGCTGTGAAATTATCTACTGCATACATTTCAATTAAATTAATTTGTCAGATAGCAAGTCATCAACTAGTTTTTACATCTAGATTACTTTGCCACTTTTTCTTGTAAACTGCCAGTATCAATCAATCTACTAAAAGTGTAGAATATGTTGATTCATCTTATCATTTGATGATTTCTAAAATGGACCTCTTTTTATGGTCTGGCTTGACAGTGCAGCTGTCCCAGACAACTATGTGATAATCACCAGGTGAGGATGTTTGGCTAAGCCCACATTTTGAGAGCTAGGAGTACATGTTTTAATTAGGCAGACGTTGTGTGATTTCACAAAAAAGAGCTTGATCTGCAAACAACTGTGATCATTTCTCTTATTTATCTAGCTGCCTGAGGCTGAACTTTCAGAGGCACATACATGACTTAGTAATGCTGTAGTGCCTAAGACAGCTAGATAATGTATGGTGTTTTTCTCCAACAGGAGCACAGATGAGAGTAGCTCAGTTATTAACCTACATGGATTATTAGGTCTGCAATAAAAAGCTCTTCCAGAGTAGTACTGAGAGAGGGGTTTAGGCTCCACTCACATAGTGGATCCTGAGTACAGGATTTTATTTGGCGGAATTTGTGTATTTTTGTGGAAATGGAAATACCTATAGTGATTCCATCTTGTTAAGAGACTTCTTTTCACACAAAAGAGATACGCAAGAGAGAAATAGACACACCAGTAAAATATGTGCTGAAACCTGACTTTCAAAACATGGGCTAGTCACGGGGTACAGGGTCATGATCATTTGTAAAAATGCATACAGTTCCAATAAATAACCTAGTGACCTTAGCATTCAGCTGATCATATATGGTATTGAGGAAAATCAGGGATTAGCTCAGACATGAATAGAAGACACTCACAGAACAAACAAGGTGGTGTGACCTTTACGATCAGCAGATGTGCTTAAGTTAGCAATGGAATGTGGCCAGGAGGCAACCATTGTATCCAATGTTAGAGACAATGTTTATGAGCATTGTGCAATCAAAGGTTCCTTGAGACCTGCTGAATGTGTCTTTGCATGCAATACTTCAGGAGGCCTTTCGGCCATGAATAAAGATGATCCTAAAAAAGCAAGATTTAAGACTGATGTGGTTTTTGATGGGAAAAGAGATGTAATTTACCACATTTGACATTGGCACCCCAGATGGGAAACGTCTTGCGGTCAGCCTGCCGGACCTCAAGGGTCAAGCCCACCACCTCCCCTTCGCTGATTAAAGAGTGCTCAAACAGGTAAGCAGATACCTGTGTCATACAAAATCTGCCTCCGAGGGGGAGTAGAGGCTCCTCATGGTTCGGGATGACAGGTGAGCCCAAGACAGTGTCCGAATAAATGTATGTCTTTGAGGGATAAAATACATTTTATACATTTAAATTAATTCTTTTGTGTTAGCAAGATGTATCTATATTCATATGTATAATATAGAACACACTAATTCTATGTCAATACAGGAACTTCCTTTCCACTTTTGCATTATATTTTCCTTGTACGCAGATTGAGAACCAAACAGACTTCATTTTGGTTGTACGTGCATTAGACTTGGACGATAGTCACGTGCTACCCTCCAGCAGCCGAGTAGGCTCTGTTAGTTGAGTTACACAGACAGCTGAAATCATACTATTCTTCCTCTGTTCTGGGACCCAAGGTCACATCTGGTCTCATAGGTGATAAGCGCATTCCTGGAGGCGCCGTACTCGTCTTCCCAGGCACCAAGACGAAAGGGAGTCACCCTCCTGACCCTCCCCAGTAATAGCAGAAGCAGACTTCTAAACGAGCTTTGTGTGCCATATATGGTCTTTCCTTTAAGCTACTGCGTCTATCAGTACTTTTCTGTGTATGGTGATCTCATGTAGTGCAACAAAAGTATATATGCTATGTACTGAGTGTGAATTGGCAGTCTTCTCCACACACTGGCTGGGAGACGTCAGAGGGGCTCCTCTATAGAGTATTGGTTGTTTAATAAACGATTGACTTTTCTTCACTGTCAACTGATTGATTTCTTTGTGAAGACTAAAATTGGGGGCTATTGGTAGGTATAGCTCCTTTGGATTATTTTTGTAATACATCATATTTTTGAAAAGAGTATTACCCTCTTGAGGTTCTTGGGAGGTGCAAAAGGCACATTTTTAATGGTGTAGGGTGGACTACTAATTAGTTAGACGTGACTAAGAATGTCAAAGTGGCTGCATTAAGTAAAAAGTTTAATACTGGTTTGCCCTTCCTGTGTCTTGGTGACCAAACATGAATGAAGTATTACTAAAAACATAGGAACGTGACAGTAGTATGATAAAGTAGTAGTAGCGTGTCCATCCTGGGTCTCGGGGACCAAACAGGAATGAAGTGTCACTGAAAAAACAGGAAAGTGACAGCAGTATAATACATAGCATTGTTTTTTGATGACTGTATTAAATATGTTTTTCCTTCTCTGGTATTCAGTATATGTTTAAAATGTGGTGAATATTAGTTTACATTTAGATATTTAGAATGGCTGACACTCTTCTGCAACATATTATCAAAGTGTTTCAGTTTGTTCAAAATAGGAAAAATAAATATTGTAAGGAATGGTACATGGGTACAAAACATAGTACTTGTCCTGGCCAGAAGAGTGACCATTTGACCCATGTCAATTGGGACATTTACAAACATATATTTATGGGGCATACAAAGGCAAGAAATTGAAAAAGAGAAGCAACCCTAAACATGTGGCAAGCATTTGAACCTTCTGAATGTAGTTCACCTCCCCACCTACAGCACCACCTACTCCTCCATATAAGGAAAACAAATTGGGTCCAAACCAAGAAGCCAAAAGGCTACTGAAAGAAGCAATAGGAATGCACATAGTAGGAGAAAAAACAGACCCAGACCTGCAGTCATAGTCTGGAGAGGCAGACACCGAACATGCATTAAGAAAAACAAGCACAGTGTATGCCACAGCCATATTTAACTTGAAAACAAAAGTACTGCCTGAAGTCCCACGCTCCCAAAGCCAGGACACTGTACTTCATGCACAACATTGATGGAGCAAGGTTTCATAGAAAAGAAACTTGCTTGGAAGCAATCCACTCATTAACTCACTAGGAAAGTTATTAATCATGTCTTGTGAATAACTAATACGCACCACATGAACACGAGGGTTAGTGAAGTTTGCCTATGTGTGTACTAATGCGATAACAATGAAGACAGACTAATACCTCTTTAAATGGGGAACTGTTGTGCGCATGTGTCAACTGCATCTACGTAGTATGACCTATTAATGCTTGGAGGGAAATTCTGGTGCATGAGCCGAAGACACTAAAAGGGGGTCTTGAAGACTCGCATGTATGGCATCTACTTACTTGAAACAAAGACGAGCTATTTTACTAATGATAATGCAGGTTAAGTATTAATAAATAAAGGGGAATAGAGTGGAGGTGGGTGGTATACAGTGAGATCACTTTATTTGTGAAATTAATATTTGTCTTTCTGACTTTATCACTAGTGCGTATTTGGGCCTCTTTTGCATAACCAGATTGAATGGAGTGACGCAAAGTCTGCGCATGCCCACTGAGTGTAGCCGAGAAGGTCATGACTGTGCAATTGAAAGGGAGCCATGATTGTGTGTTACACCATGGTAACGGATGGTGAAGAGTTCAATGATGAAGACTCCTATTCAAAATGTTAATATATTGTTTCAAAAATAAACTGAGAAGCGCATGAGAACTAAATTTATGAATAAAAATAAAGGGGATGGGTTTGCAAAAAATAGTTGAACTGATTTTAATGACAAGTAAGCATGGTGTGATGGAGCTCCCCCTTGCCTGACCAATGATATTTTGTATTTTTACGATATTGAAACATTAATGGGTGGAGCACGCAGAACGAAAGGTATAATTAAGATAGTTTTAGTTAGTTAGTTAGAAGAACATAGGCTGCTGAGAGCGGAGTTCTGAGTTGCTGTTGCTGGGAGAGATGCTGTGAGATGCTGATGAAGAACTTTGGCCCACATGCATCAAGCATTTTTGGAGTCGCAAACGGTGCGATTCCTTAAAATCGGCCGTTTGCGATTCCAAAAGTGCTGTTTGGGATGCATCATGCTATTTTAGAAATCGCAACTTTTTTGCGATTTCTAAAATTGCGATAGCATATAAGAAATCGCAATTTTGCGATTTCTTAAATGCTATGCATCATTTCCAAAAAATGTGCAATTTTTCAAATTGGAAGTGCAAATTACCACGAAGTTCAACCTCGTGGTAATTTGCGAAATTGTTTAAAAATGCATTTTTTAAACTTTTAAGTTACAGACACACATGTCCTTAGGACATGTGTGTCTGTAACTTCTACTGAAAAGTACATTTCATGGGTGCAGGGGACACCCCTCTCCACCCTTGAAATGGATTGATGAATTGCGATTTCAAATTGCGAATTCGCAATTCCCATTCATTCCTATGGGCATTTTGGCCCATAGGAATGAATGGGAATTGCGAATTCGCAATTTGAAATTCGCATTTTTTATGCGATTCGGTAAAAATAGCGATTTTTACCGAATTGCATAAAAAATGAAAAAATAATCATGCATAGGCTTTTGCGATTTCTAAATTGCGAATCGCTATTTTTCGCAATTTAGAAATCGCAAAAGCCAATATTGATGCATGTGGGCCTTTATGCAGAACCTGAAGCAGAACCTGCTGTCCTAATTTAATGGGGTTAGATCAGACAGAAGATCGTAGAAGAATCTCGAGGAGGAAGAGAGTGTCAGAGAGGGGTGTGGCCCAATCTTCGGTATTCTAGAGAGGTCAACTATCCTGTCCTGAATCCTGTCCTGAGGTCTTTGTCTCCGGACCCTTACCAACCCTTTGGCCAGGGGGTTGTTCTTTCACACCACCCTTAGTAAATATAAGGTCTTGTTATTTGCAGATGTCCTTTTCTCTCTGTCCTTGCCCTTTCTGAACATTGGTTATTGCTTGAGTCTGAGGTAAATGTTGTTGGTGTTAATTACATTTGCTCTCCGATGAATGTTGGTGACTGCACTGTATTTTTGAATGGTTCACATGCATTTAGATAAAAATGTAAACCTTCCTGAGTCTGTGGTTATTTACTTTAAATAAAGAATATTTAGAGTTATGTTAATTATCACTATCAACTAGTTCAACTAATGGTTCATCGACCAGAGGAAAGAACTTTTTGATCAGTGAAGAAGGTTAGTTAGGAGTATGAAATAACGAATCGTGAATATTGTGAGAATTATATGTATAACTTTGACAAACCAGCGGTTTACTGATTCGAGTGTTTAAGGGCCCAGGTGATTATATGGTAAAAGAGTATCTGTTGTTGGTGAACCGCTGGATCAACATAGTCACCCTATGCTTTCAGACAGAAAAAATTGTTAGCACCTGACTACTTTCTAAACTTATGCAGATCAAAGGGAGAGAGAGGACTAGATAGGCTAGTCCGAATCCCCTGGGTTATATGTATAGATCAAAAAGGACTAGCTAATTTGGGAGGAGTATAGGAGACTCTGGTACGTCAGACAATAATAATAAGGAAAAAAGCACTGTTTTCCTTATAAATCCCTCACCCACTGACCTAGTCGGTGGCATGCTTCATCATCGGGCCCACCACAGTGGCACCGAATGTGCCCCGGGTGTGCTGCAACGCCAGGTGACTGCGGAGCTGGTATATTGCTGAGTGTGCAGTGAAAAGGTGAAAGAGGTGAAGTTTAAAATGCTATACACGAGGTCCCAGCACCCGAGGGTTAACAATTTTTAATAAACTGGGCCTCTGTTAGCAGGTTAAAAAGGCAAGTGGACGTAAAAAGGAGTGCTATGATGACCTCCAGCGTCCAGTGTGGTCTACATGTTTCAGCCAGTGCCTTTTGAATTCTAAGCTGGCTTTCCTCAGGACCAATGAGATATGTGATAAAGTGCAAATTAAATTATAATAAACTTAAATTAAGTGTTGTGTCATATTTTGGCTATGTGTAGCGCACGCTAAGGCGCTGTAACTGTTAGAGGGGGATTCCCTCAAGCTTTACTACACAGAACACATAGGTCAAAGACAAGACGTACAAGGTAGAGTCATGTTAGAGTGGTATGTCTTTAAACCACTGATTGCCGACTTATAACGTGGTGTGCGACCTATATACGGCTAGAGTGAGCTCATGGCAACTGCATGAAACTGGTGAGGGTTTAATAAAACCGTTAGTGAGTGGTGGTGGGCTAAAAAGCGAAATCACAAGGTGAGGTACAGGTAAATACAGGTACTGGGTCCTCACTCTGTTATTTCTTTGTAAAAAGCCTCAGGGGTCGCCTGGCAGAGAAAGAGACCCTGTGGGAATAAAAGAGTTTACAAGGCTATCTAATCTGTAGGGAGAAAGAGTTGGTGCTTACCCCATTTTGCAGATTTACTGGTCTGGTTTACTCACGAGTAGTTCGGTCTGGTTCCTCCTTGGACCTATTCGTCCTTCCGGGCGCCTGATATGAGGTGAATGGGCCTCCTGGCTTCTTATTTATACTACTCGCTAAATGCGGTTCACCTGTTTGAGGTAAAAAGAGAGGGAGGGGTGCGCGCTACACGCCGTGTCGTGGTAGCCCGTAGGGCGCAGGTGCGAGAAGGTAGTGCGCGCTAATGCGCATGCGCAGTGCTTTGTATTGTTATTATGCGCGATCGGTCATAGTGCGCACACGCTAGAATATACGCGCATGCGTGATGTACTTAGATTTGTAGACCGGGCAAAACTCAACGCCAGAGGGTTGTATCACGTGGTTTTTAGTAGCGCGTTTGAGGGCGCTGGGAATAAATAAGTTAATTATAACTTAAGTAATGTGGCATTGATGTAGACCATTTTGTGGGTACAGTATCACGGAGAAGGGTAAACGTGTGTGAGATTTGCACACGTGGGAGGTGATATTGTCATGAGAGCGCTTCTGTGCATTGGGAAAGCACGGAGGGAAAGATAGGGACAGTGATGCTGGCGCTCATGCAGGGGTACTTTGGCACTGATATCGCTCTTTTGTACATAGATACTTAAAGTTATTTACACAGCTAGGGTGTTCCATGGTATGGCATCGTTGAGGCCTTGGGTGTGTGTGGATAACCGGTATATCCAGCGTTGTTCTTTTTGTAAAAGGAGTTTTTCATTTATGGAATTGTCAAATTTTTCAATGACAGTCCAAGAGAAGTCGTTTGGTGTGTGGTTGTGGGTTAGAAAGTGGTCTGTGAGCTTGCTTATGTTTTTTCCACATCTTATTGTACTTCTGTGTTCCGTCATCCTTGTGCGTACTTTTCGGGTTGTCATGCCGATATATCTTAGGCCACATCTGAAGGTTATCAAGTATACCAGATTGGTGGAGTTGCTGTTGGTAAACTGCCGTTGTGTCCACGTTTTGCCTGGTTCCAGGTTTAGTGTTTTGGAGGATGATGTTAAGTGGCATACACTGCAATTGTTGCAGAATTGGTGACCAGTGATTTTGGGGAGGCCCCAGGCGTTGACAATGGTTTTATCTTTGTTCTGTCTCTTCTTTCTCTTCTGTCTCTTTGTTCCTGGCCAATTACATCCCAGCGCGACCCTTAAGATCTGCAGACCTTGAACTGGCCGTTGTGCCGCGATTCAAGTGGAGTAGGGCCGGTGGACGCTCATTTCGAGTGCGTGCAGCTGCTCTGTGGAACTCCTTACCCCCGGCAATTCGCGCTATGAGCGATTTGCTATCCTTTCGCCGCGTGGTGAAAACTTTTTTATTTCCTTAGTTGTTACATATGTTGCTTTTATTGTTTAGTTGTGTTGTGCAGCTGCCTTGTCGGGCGCCAGGACGCTCCTTAGCTGGAGCATCTGTGCGCCAAATAAAAACGCATAACATAACATAACATAACATAACTGTGTATTTGTTCGCGGTCTGGTATTCACCAATTGATCTCGTAGATTGGTGGCCCTTTTGTAGGCGAAACGAGGTTTTTCCCATTTTCTGGTACCGGAATTGATGATTTTCCAGTTGCGTTTTATGATATTTGCTACTTGGTTAGACGCTGTGTTGTAAGTTGTCACACAGGTGAGGATTGGCTCTTCTTGTGGTTTTTCAAAAGTTTTCAGGAGTGCTTCTCTATTCTGGTTCCTAGCTCTTTTGCAGGTTTTATTTATTATCCTGGATGGATAGCCACGATCCCTGAGTTTGTGCACTAGGTTGTTGGATTGCAGTTTATAGTCCTTGATGTTGCTGCAGTTACACCTGATGCGTAAGAATTGCCCATAGGGCAAGTTTTCCCTCAGGTGCCGGGGGTGAAAACTGTCAAACCTTAGTAGAGAGTTTCTTGCAGTAGGTTTGTAGAAGGTGGTGGTGGTGAGTTTTTCATTCTCCGGTCTGATATTCAGGTCTAGGAAGGGGAGTTCAGTGGCACTGCTAGTGCATGTAAAGCGTACAAAGGAATCAAGTTGGTTAATCCAGAGCATGAAGTTATCCAGTAATTCCTGGTTACCTTTCCATATCAAGAGGATATCGTCGATATATCGACGCCACATTCTTATGTTGGTAGAGAATGGGTTGGTGGGTTGTTGTATGTGTATGTGTTCAAAGTGGGCCACATACAGTCCTGCCACACTAGGGGCAAAAACGCTGCCCATAGACGTTCCATTTGTCTGTAGGTAGTAGGTACCCTCATATTCAAAGTAGTTCTCTTTGAGAGCTAAAGCGGCGCAGTCCAAGACAAAACTGCGGGGGGTGTTGTACTCCCAAGGGTTTGTCATTAGGACATCGTGCAATACTCTTAGTGTAGCATCCTGTGGTAGGCTGGTGTATAGACTTTCTATGTCTAATCCTACCAGCAGTTCAGAGGTGGGATCAAAGTTGAGTTCTTGGATTACACTTAGGAGGTGTTTTGTATCCTTGATGTAGGTGGGGGTCTTTTGTACCAGCGGGTTAAGAAAGAAGTCACAGAACCGGGATAGGGGCTCTAGGAGCGATTTTATTCCAGACACGATAGGCCTCCCTGGTGGTGGAGTAATGCCCTTGTGTATTTTGGGAACTATGTAGAAATAAGGGGTCTTTATTTCTCTAGGGCATAGGTAATCCGCCTCTTGTTTGGAGATTTGTTCATTGTCTTTGGCATTCTTGATCAGGTGGTTAATGGTGGCTTGTAGTTGTTCCGTTGGGTCTTTGTTAAGGCGTTTATAGTTCCTGGTATCACTGAGGAGCCTCTTGCATTCTTGGTCATAGTCCGTCTTGTTCATCAGGACTATGCCGCCGCCTTTGTCCGCCGGTTTGATGACAAGGGTAGGGTCATTCTGCAGGCGTTGGATGGTACTTCTGTCTCTGTTGGACAAGTTATTGAATGTCTCCTTATGCTGGAGATGTCCTACTTCTGTGGAGACTGCCTGTTCAAATGTCAGGATTTCGACCGGAATGCTACCCAGCGGGGGAGTGAAGGTGGATTTTACTCTCAAGCCCGTTTCGTTGGGCGTGTCTCCTCCATCAATGATGGTGTTGTCTTTTTTCTCAAAAAAAGCCTTTAGTTTGAGTTTTCTGAAGAACTCAGCGAGTTCTACGTGTAATTTGAACGTGTCCAGTCTAGTGGTGGGGACGAATGAAAGGCCTTTGTTGAGTACTTCCATTTCTTCTGAGGTTAATTGGGTGTCGGATAGGTTGAACACAAGTGGATCTGGGGGTGTTATTTGCTTGTGCCCGGTTGTTCCCTGGTTTTGTTTCTCGTATTGGAGCTCACTGGTTCCTCTTCGGATGCCCATTGGACATGTCCTGTGTTCCGTCTCTTGCCCCGTCCTCTTCTGCCCTGGGATAAAAAAGGATATCGCTGGTTTTGATTTCCTTGGAAGAAGGGCATGTTTTCTTGAGGGTACATCTGTGGGTATCCAAAGTATGGGGGTGGTAGGTGACCAAAGAGGGGGGGCGGTGGACCGAAGTTATGGTTTTGGGGACCTTGCCACGGTTGTTGCCAATGTTGCCCTCGTCTGCCTCTACCTCTCGATGTATTGGATCCTGAGCTTGAATTGCTTGAGGCGCTTGAGATGGAACTGTTGTCCGAGTTCTCAGACAACTTCTTAGGGGGGGTGTAGTCATCCTCCGAGTACGGGTAGGTTTTGGAATAACTGAACCTTTTTAAATCTTTTTCAAATTTTTTGATTTTGGTCTGCATTAGGTAATCTTTGTATTCCGCAACTTCGCGGTTTTGGTCTTCAAGCTTTTTCTTATAGCCTGTCAGGGTGGTTTTGAAATGTGACTCCGTCGCTTGGATCTCTATCAAGATGGCGTCTGATAGGCGTTTTGCAGGTTTGATAATGAGGACTAACCAGTCCCTGGTGCAATGCCAGGCGATCTGGGCCCAGTCTTTATGGAATGCTGCATCATCCAGGAAAATCCTAGGGGCATTCGTGACCAGAAGGCCAGTGGGAGCTGTGTTGGTTCGTAGATATTGTGCCAGTATGACCCCATGCAGAACAGTCCGGATCCTGTTCCTCTTCTTTTCCGTGAGTGAATCCCAGTCGGTTGATTGGGCTACAGTGGCGGAGATATTAAATTCTGCCAGGAGAGAGGGGTCAGCCAGAATTTCGCTGACATCTTCAGCAGTGAAGGTCAGGCCAATATTTTCAGCCATGTTGGGGGGTAGGTAGAGCTCTAGCAGCTGCACGCTGCTTAGTGATATGCAGATCAAAGGGAGAGAGAGGACTAGATAGGCTAGTCCGAATCTCCTTGGTTATATGTATAGATCAAAAAGGACTAGCTAATTTGGGAGGAGTATAGGAGACTCTGGTACGTCAGACAATAATAATAAGGAAAAAAGCACTGTTTTCCTTATAAAGCCCTCACCCACCGACCTAGTCGGTGGCATGCTTCATCATCGGGCCCACCACAGTGGCACCGAATGTGCCCCGGGTGTGCTGCAACGCCAGGTGACTGCGAAGCTGGTATATTGCTGAGTGTGCAGTGAAAAGGTGAAAGAGGTGAAGTTTAAAATGCTATACACGAGGTCCCAGCACCCGAGGGTTAACAATTTTTAATAAACTGGGCCTCTGTTAGCAGGTTAAAAAGGCAAGTGGACGTAAAAAGGAGTGCTATGATGACCTCCAGCGTCCAGTGTGGTCTACATGTTTCAGCCAGTGCCTTTTGAATTCTAAGCTGGCTTTCCTCAGGACCAATGAGATATGTGATAAAGTGCAAATTAAATTATAATAAACTTAAATTAAGTGTTGTGTCATATTTTGGCTATGTGTAGCGCACGCTAAGGCTCTGTAACTGTTAGAGGGGGATTCCCTCAAGCTTTACTACACAGAACACATAGGACAAAGACAAGACGTACAACGTAGAGTCATGTTAGAGTGGTATGTCTTTAAACCACTGATTGCCGACTTTTAAGTTGGTGTGCGACCTATATACGGCTAGAGTGAGCTCATGGCAACTGCATGAAACTGGTGAGGGTTTAATAAAACCGTTAGTGAGTGGTGGTGGGCTAAAAAGCGAAATCACAAGGTGAGGTACAGGTAAATACAGGTACTGGGTCCTCACTCTGGTATTTCTTTGTAAAAAGCCTCAGGGGTCGCCTGGCAGAGAAAGAGACCCTGTGGGAATAAAAGAGTTTACAAGGCTATCTAACCTGTAGGGAGAAAGAGTTGGTGCTTACCCCATTTTGCAGATTTACTGGTCTGGTTTACTCACGAGTAGTTCGGTCTGGTTCCTCCTTGGACCTATTCGTCCTTCCGCGGCGCCCGATATGAGGTGAATGGGCCGCCTGGCTTCTTATTTATACTACTCGCTAAATGCGGTTCACCTGTTTGAGGTAAAAAGAGAGGGAGGGGGGTGCGCTACACGCCGTGTCGTGGTAGCCTGTAGGGCGCATGTGCGAGAAGGTAGTGCGCGCTAATGCGCATGCACAGTGCTTTGTATTGTTATTATGCGCGATCGGTCATAGTGCGCACGCGCTAGAATATACGCGCATGCGTGATGTACTTAGATTTGTAGACCGGGCAAAACTCAGCGCCAGAGGGTTGTATCACGTGGTTTTTAGTAGCGCGTTTGAGGGCGCTGGGAATAAATAAGTTAATTATAACTTAAGTACTGTGGCATTGATGTAGACCATTTTGTGGGTACAGTATCACGGAGAAGGGTAAACGTGTGTGAGATTTGCACACGTGGGAGGTGATATTGTCATGAGTGCGCTTCTGTGCATTGGGAAAGCACGGAGGGAAAGATAGGGACAGTGATGCTGGCGCTCATGCAGGGGTACTTTGGCACTGATATCGCTCTTTTGTACATAGATACTTAAAGTTATTTACACAGCTAGGGTGTTCCATGGTATGGCATCGTTGAGGCCTTGGGTGTGTTTGGATAACCGGTATATCCAGCGGGGTCGAAACGTAGACTATCATTTATGCCCTAACACATGGGAACAGAAGAAATTGATTTATCATGACCTGTGTATTATGCCTATAGGAACTTTTTTACCGATTAGGCTGTAAAGGTTCAACTGTATATAACATGAGACCGTGTTCATGTCACACCACCTTTACCCAGTCCCCTACCTACCCAATCACTCCTATTTCCCCTAATACCTTCCTTTCTCTTTTCACTGAGAGCACTGTAAATATCAAAAATGTATAAAAAGTAGTTTCATTGTTCTGTATTAATGCTTTGAGTAACAAAAGTATTGATTGTATGCTTCATTTTGGATAATATAATGAGGTTCTAAAGGTGATATATGGATCAATATGGATGCTCTGAATCGCAAGAGCATTGTGTAACATTTTTCTATACTTTGTAATTAAATATGTTGAACTGATTAATTCAAAAATAATCTTTCTTTGGTGAATCTTTGATGTAAATATAATGTAATAGGGACTACCACGACCTTTCTCCAAACGTACAGATATTGTGACCCAGGTCTGGGTAGTAGTTTGTCTGGGCTCACCCCGTTAAAACTTAACAGACCTAATTAGGGGCCAAATTCTTCAAGAAAGTCATAAATGTGCCTCTATGATATATGTCTTTGCAACCCTGAAAGAAGTTTTACTTCTGACCCTTGCCAAGAGTAAACTTCCAACCTTTCTAAGTATGTGAAATGACTTAGAGAAGAACAGCTTAAAGCCCTTAAAACATGCAAGTTAGTAGGTTTGCCCTGTCTCAAAAGGGCATTCCAACCCTGGAACTTTAGCTTTCCGCTACCTTTAGCCCCTGTATGTAGATCTGCAAAATGGTGACAAAATAAGGAAATTGCTAGTTATCAAGCCCTGCTATAGTCTTAGCCTTTGAAAATCAGAGAGTCCATTTTCAGAGCTCTTACATAATGACATTGTTGCCATAATTTGTTGCTGCACTACATGGCACCAAATGGACAAGTAGATTTTTCTTACAGGATGAGTATATTTATGAAGCAACCTGTCCCATCGACAAGTAGATATTTGATTAAATTCCACACCACTGACTGAGCTCACCACAGAGTGAGAACCTTACTCAGGAGCTGTATAAAAAGCAGGTACAAGAAAAAGAGGAGAGGGCATAAGTGTCGGCAGGAGACAGAACGAGAAAGTAGACTGAAGGCAGAGGAAGAAAAGAGTACATAAGAGGCCAGGACAACATGCATTGATAATATTAATGCATTATCTCAAAATATATATTATATATCCACTGGAGGACACCAGGGCAACCAACAAAGGTTATCTAAGGTAAGTGAAGGATTGAGTAATGCCTTAAAAGATACGGGGAAAAAAGAAATACACCAGAACTAGAGAGATTGAGAATGGAGGGAAAACATGGAAATCCAGGGGTAATAAAAGGAACACGAAAAGGGAAAATAACAGTTGAATTGAGTGAAAGTGATCCAATAATAATACATTAATGTGATGGACGACACCAGGCAGATTAACAAATAAGGAAAAGGAGAACAAAATTCTGAAAACACCCTCTAATACAAAGAGGTCCAGGAGTACAGAATTTGACCTTTGCACCATGGCAATACCAGGATGAGGAAAAATTAAAAAAAAAATTACCTGCACTTCTCAAGGTGGCATCTAAATGGATGGCTGCCCTTGAAAGGCACACATCAGGAGTGCAGCTAGCTATAGGGGATGTAAAATGTTCCCTTGCAAGCATAGAAGAGGATAAGACAGATACTATTTTCAGGGTAGGTCCAGTTCATAATGCAGGACAAAGAATAATAATAGTTCATGGTGAAAGAAACACATAAGACTTTAGCAGTGTGCCTGCAATAGTATGGGGGGGGGGGAAGAAGATGGTACCCAGACATATCAGATATAGGTGGCATGATGAGCGAAGTAATGGGGTAGGATGAGACAGTATAAGAATATGTTGAATGTATGAGAAAACTATGGATTACTGAAATGAGTAATTTAGATGCTGAAGGAACAAGATTGTTTTTCCATATTGTTAAAAACAGCCTACCAAAAGATTTGCAGCAGCCCCTAGACACAGTGGTAGCAATAGACAGTAGATCATGGACAGAAATACAAGGAGTAATATTGCACCGCACAAAGAGGAGGCTAGAAAAAGAGAGAAAGGCAAAAGGACACCTAGACCGCATTACAGCAAAACTGGTTACTTAGATGCTAGAAAAATGTGCCTATAAGGAAAACACAATGGGTGCAAATGTAGTAACACAAGCACCTACTGTTCAATTACAAATGCCACAGCCACATCCCCAACAACAGTGGTCTAAAATGACTACTGCTGAACCTCCCCAACAAATGATGCATGGATTGTGGGCAAAGTTGCGCTATAAGTTTTTATTCATTTCATTTCATTTCATTTCATTGCAGCAACAGGGGGGAGATAGAGGAAGAGGTGGTGGGAATAAAACAAACATGACATGGTGCTATTGCAACAGAAAAGGGCAGGGCTACTTAATAGCCTTAGAAAGCACAACCAGGACATGTAGGACAATTTTCCCCTGCAGGACATTTTTCTCCTGCACAACAGTACCAACAACAGCCACAAGGGTTTGTGTACACAGCACTACCAATCGCTCCACAACAGCCAATGCAAATGATATTGTGAATCACCATCATTGTTTAAAAGGGTTCTGAGAAATTATTTGATAGATATTCAATGTGACAGTACATTATTATAGTATGTAAATGATCATTTGCTCTGTAGTGACACACAGGAACAGTGCAGAAAAGACAATGCAGAACTACTGAATATTCTTGCCTATAAGATTTACAAAGTTGAAAAACAGAAACTACAGCTTGCCCAATAACAAGTACAATATTTAGGACAACAAGTGTTAACTAAGGGCTGCTACGTTACCCAGGAAAGAGAGGAAACTGTTTGACACCAACCACTACCTCAGCCAGTTTGATTACAGTTCCTCAACTGCACCATTGTATCAGATGATCAGGGACCACTTGGTTACAATGGACACCACAATTACAGCACATCCTTAAAGAATTAAGAGTGCATAGCTACTGCCCCAGTACTAGCAATTCCAGATTATAACAGATAGTTTTTTTCTGTTTTCCCACACCAATGGAAACACTATGAAAGCCATACACAAAAATATCCCATGGGTCAAGAGTCAATTACTTATTTTAGTGGACAGCTAGATGAAATAATGAAAGGACATTGTCCCTGTGAACAGGGACTGGAAGCTTCTGCATTCAAAGTTGAAAAAACAGCCATGAAAACAGCAGAAAATCCTACAACATTGTATGTAGAACATGCGTGCTTTGTGGTTCAACAAAAAGTAAAAAGTACATTGACTACTTAGATAGTGTCTGGATATGAAGTGATACTTACAAATACAGGTATTAAGAAAATTTGTGTTCACACAGTAAATCCTGTTCAATTTCTCAAAGATACCAACAATGAAGGGTGATCATGATTGTGCAACACACCAAGAAAAAATGTAAGTATGTGTTGCGGAAATACGTTTACTTTACAGCAGAAAGCCCGTACATTAATGGATCATCCCTATTAGACTAGCAAACAATAATAAGACACACAAGTCCAGCAGTAGTAGAACAAATCGGAGTAGAACCAAATGTAATGTATGCAGTATTACAATACTTACCACTGCCATCAATCTTTTCAGCACAAGCTGCTGAACTGAAAGCCTTGATACAAGCGTTGAGAATAGTGTATCCAGCCAATGTTACTGTCTATTCAGATTCAGCTTATGTCACCTCTACAGTGCATTCAGGCCTCAGTAACTGGGAAAGAAGGGCCTTCAAGAACAGTGATGGAACACAATTTGCACATGGTCTCCTCTTACAAGAATTGATTTCAAAACTAAGAAGACGGGGGGGGGGGCAAGGCAATAATAAAATGTCAAGCACATACTGTGGGATTAGATGCCATTTCCCAAGGGCATTACATACCAGATAAAGTAGCTAAAGAGGCAAGACAGGTGTCTTCACCAATATGTACACTTAAATCGACTCAATTGCATTTACCCTCCAGTGTGGCCTAAAAGAAACTATTAGGCACCATTTCAGCTGATTGGTTTGTCTTGGATCTTCCCACATTAATAGGCTTTTTTTTACATCCAATTCTTATATGTAAACAGTATAGTACAACAAGACCACCATTGACATGAGTATCATCCATTCCACAACCCAAAAGCCCCTTTCAAGAGTTACATATAGAACATGAGATAGTTGATTGTATTTGTATGTCCATTCTCTAGATGGCTAGAAGAAGGGCCTTGCCACAGTGCAGATGCCATAAGTGAAGCTAAATTCCTAGTGAAACGAGTAATCATAAGATGAGTAAATCCGAAAGGGATTCAATCAGACAATGGGAAATATTTCCCCAACCTTATATTTGAACACATGGATACATTATTAGGCATACAACACTCTTTAGTATCAGTCCAACACCCACAAAGTAACCGAATAGTTGAGCGCCTTAATGATGCTCTAAAAGTTACACTAAATGCAAATTGGCTTTACAGTTTACCATTGGCATTGTTCACTCTAAGGAATGCTGCCTCTTCGGACCATCATTTGACACCACATCAAATTGTTACAAGCAGATTGATGCCTCTGAGTTATGTACCTCAGAGAACAAATACAGAGGCAGAAAAAACATTTGATTTTTAGTGGAAAGAAATATCACCATATACGAATGCACTAACACATGCTGTGCACGCTCACTTTCAACAGGTTCAGCTGCAAGCAACCTCCACTTCCCCATCAGTGGTACCACAGAATGACTTCTACAAGGAATGTCAAGTCTAAATGAAAAACTTTGCGCTACGGTGATCGAACAAACATTTCCTTGGGTCCTACAAAGTGATTCAAGATACACCAACACAGTGAAGGTTGAGGAACTGAAGCACTGGATCCATGTTGCTGTCTCTCACACTAATAAAGGGTGGGAGCTCACTTGTTAGTCATTTTCAGATGTTGCTAATCCCCTCCTTACAAGATATGGATCTGCTAACAATGCAAATTTAACACCACAAGCACCTAGGAATGACAGGAATGTATCTGCTCCATCATCCAGGCAAAAGGAGACTCTGCAGCACACTCTTTACATACATTATGGATGGGTAATGTTTAGTATAGTACTTTACACACTACTGTTAGCGATCACTCTAACATGTCATGCTTTGTTTTCTCGCTAATACTACATGCTGCAGATACCACTGAAATAATGAGAGTGAAGGAAAGAACAGATCCAATATGTCTTTTAGCATTAATGTCCTGCTACTTTGCGGGCCGGATACAGTATACAGCATACAACGTACACTTTTAGTACAGAAAAGATGAACACCTTAGCAGTGTTAGGATGAAGAACACAAAAACATTGCACCAATGGCAGCAAAATAGATGTAAATAGCACGACATGGGTGTATAAAGAATGGCCTGCTCTTAACTTTCAGGGAGCTACCCACAGTAGGGGACGCTGGGTTTATAACACTGTTGCAATATGTCCTTCCAGAGTACTAAAGGAAGTATCAGTCAATGTCACAGATAGATACAATATAACAAACAATATGTGTAGCCCTCTATGGGACCAATAAGTCATTGGTATGACGGAATTTGACCCAGTACTAGTACCAATACATATTTTACCACTGCTGAATTACACAATATATTTTCAGGGTAATGGGACAGAGACCGTAGGAAGAAACAGAAGCTGTGAGAGAATAATAGACCTCCAAAGCTTACAGAAAGGAACAGAACCATGATGCCAGGCATGTGGTAAAAAGCACATTATCAATTGACCAAAAGCTGACTAGGTGTTTATTCTCTTGTTATCCTAATGTCTCAAATGCTGGTGGTACCATTGCCGAAAATGTTACAGTGGGTGACATTTTTATACATGTACAAGAGCGAAAGCATGCCCTTACATGCAGATAGAGGTGAAGCACCCTAGATGCCAAAGGTGTGCCAGAAGAGTTTCTGTTGATGGCTTTAATGCCATCAGAGAAGAATCAAGGGCAATGAGAATGATGGTGATGCACCATCATGTTGTGCTGGACTTGCTGACAGCCATGGAAGGAGGATTGTGTGCCGAGATTGGCTCCTCCTGCTGCATGTTCATTCTAGGAAATGATAAATACAACGGTACCCTATCCAAAGCAATGCTGGCTTTGCACACTGAGAGAAAACATGGCAACGGAACAAACGAAACCTACTGTTTAATTTTTGGGCGGGGCAGGGGGGGTTCTCATGGTTACCTTGCTGGATGTCATGGTTATTTAAAGTCCACCTCCCGTCATAGCAGTACTATTGCTATACAGATGTTGCTTCCAGATAATACTACAATGCTGCCAGAGAGGGATGGCTAACTTGGGCAGAATAGGGAGTAATTCCGTTAGAACAACAATTAGGTTAAGGGACAAAATGGGTTAGGGTATATAAAGTAGCACCATGCGTTGAATTTGAGGCTGAAATGAATAATGTTCATAGTAGAGATGAGGCACAGCCGCAAGATCACCAGCATCACATAAGTGTTGATCAATCGACAAGAGAGGGGAATGTGGAATGACTCTATCTTGTGATCAGACACCCTTTCTCACAAATGAGATAAGCAGGACAAAAATAGACACACCAGTAAAATATGTGCTAAAACCGGAGTTTTAATGCATGAGCTAATCACAGGGTTGAGGGTTGTAATCATTTGTAAAAAAGAACACACAGTTCCAGGAAATAACCTACTGAACGTAGCACTTACCTAATCATGTATGGTTTCGAGGGAAGTCAGGGATTAGCTCAGACATGAATAGAAGACTCTTACAGCACAAACAAGATGGTGTGACTTTTATGACCAGCAGATGTGTTTTGTGGTGAGCAACGGAATGTGGTCAGGAGGCAACCATTGTATCCAATGTTAGAGATAATGGGTATAAGCTATGCATAATCAAAGATGCCTTGAGACTTGCTGACTGTGTCTTTGCATGTGATACTTCAGGAGGCCGGAAAGCCTTAAATAAGGGCGATCCTAAGAAACCAAGACGGAAGACTGATGTTGTTTTTCTTGGGCAGAGGACAATAAGTGACCACATTTGACACTTTCACTAAAAACATTGCATATATGGCACTTTTTGGCTAGTGGCAAAGTTTATACTCGATGCAATTGGGTTCACTTGGTTATGGTGAGAAGCAAATGATCATGGCAATTGGCCTGATTTATTAATTATTAAATGTTGTTATAAAGCCCCCTCTGGCCTGGCCTATTTATTGTGAAAAACATATTTTAGACAATAGGTGTTTAGCTGTGGATAATTATTACTCTACACTACAGCCTACAGATAGGTATTTTGTTACATGGAGTTTTTCAGATTATGATAGAAGGCAAGGGTTTTGGTGTTGGCCTCCCACTTTGACAAACCCTCTTGGGTTCATTGTGATAATTTTTGTTAGGTTTGAGTTGGGTTGAATATTTTTTTCCAAGCTGCATTTTTCTACATATTTGTGATTTTATAATTGTATGCATTATGCTTGCCAGTTTATGTGCACTTCAATAGGCCGGTGTTGTGTAAACTGTGAAGACAGATTTGAAGTGTAATGGCTTCATCAGTTCATTGGGAAAAGCATGCCAGATTTTATAGATTTGATCTGTTTATTATGAAATGTTATGACAAATCCATGAAGCCTGATCTACTTATTATGAAAATCATGTGTTAAAAACAATAGGCTTTTTAGGACATATTGATATTATACTGTGCTAAAGCCTGTAGGCAGGTATTTTGGTACATGGAATTTTCAAATTACTAACTATAGTAGGCATGAGTTTCGGTGTTGGTGATCCACCAGACAAAGTCTAGGGTTATAAGATATGCACTACAAAGATTGTTATTAGGCTCTCTTAGGAGAGATAGTATTTTGCTTTGCATACTGTATTTTATAGGCATTTGTGCTTTTAGGACTGTATGCCGGATGGATGCCTTGTAGAAAGCTTATGCCTAGTACAATGGGTAAGTTGTTTAAGGTGACTGGCCAATGATGAAGGCTACATGCCTGGATACTTATTGTGATAAGTTATGATAAAGGCAGTAGGCTTGACAAATTGATTGTGAAAAGCATATAAGATTGAAAGGCATTTAAAGGTGGATTTTATTACTCTGAATTAAAGCCTGCAGGTTTTTGTAACATGGAATCTCATTGATTACCTTAGTAGGCAAGGGTCTTGTTGTTAGTTACCCCCTCTGGAAACCATTAGTATAGATGATTTGGACTTTGAGAATCCTTGTTACGCCCTGTTAGGAAAGACGCAATGTTGCATTGCTAAATGCAATTTTTTATATATGTGCAATTTCATGACTGTATGCCTGATGGTTGCCTTTTGGGAAAACATATGCTCAGTGCAGTAGGCCTGAGTTTTTATGATTACAAGCCAAAAATAACATTTATAGGCTTGATAGGTGTGCACAGAAATGTTACGACTGATTCCATAGGCCTGGCCTGTTTATTAGGAAAAGTTATCACAAAGGCAATAGGCCTGGTTTATTTATTGTGAAAAGCATATGGTAAAACCAGTAGGTCTCTAGCATTGGAGTATTGTCTCATTATGTTATGGGCCATAGAAAGGTTTTGTTACATTGAATTTCGCAGATTACCATTGTAGTCAAGGGTAATGGTGCTGCTTGTGCCCTCTGACAAAGCTTCTGAGTACTTCGGTAGGACAGTGAACTGATAAGGCCTCTACCCTTTATCAATGGTTTGACACTATATACACATAGTTTCAAACCATTGGTAAAGGGTAGAGGCCTTATCAGTTCACTGCGAAAAGTTATGTCAGATTCCTTAGCTGTGATCAGTTCATAATGAAAAGTTGTGACAAATCAAGTAGGCCTTACATACTTATCCTGAAAAGTATGTGTTTAAGGCACAGAGCAGTTATGGTTGGATTGTTCTTACACTGTGCTAAAGTATGTAGGAAAACATTTGGTTACATGGAATATTGCAAATTACTGTATTAGGCAAAGGTGTAGGTGCCCCTCCTGAACAAACATTGGTGATAAATGATTGGTGAGCCTTATTAGACTATATTAGTAGGGATTTTGCATTGCCTTGACACCTGTATTTTATACATATTTGTAATGTTATTGTGATATACCTGATGGTTGCCTTGTGGGAACCAGAACTGTAGTACTGAATTGCTTATGGTGTTAAGCCAATGATAAATGTTATAGGCTTGATTGTTTATAATGAAAACTATCATAGATCCAGTAAACGTGACATATTGATTGAGAAAAGCATGTGTAAAAGTAATCGGTATTTAAAGGTAGATTGTTAATACTCCGCATTAAACACTGCAGATAGGCAATTTGTTACATTGAAACTCACAGGTTACCATACTTGGTAAGCATTTTGGTGCTGATTAACCTCTCTGACAAGCCGTGGGTATGGACAGTGTGAAACCTTGCTAGGCACTCTTAGATGAGATAGTATTTTGCTGGGCCTTGCTTTTGTTAACTATATCATTGTATCGCTGTCTGCTTGATGGTTGCCTTGTAGGAATGCTATTGCTCAGTACTGGTGGCCTTAGTTGGTTATGATGATAAGCTATTGATAATAGCAACAAGCCTGATTAGTTCACTAGGCAAAAACATTTCCTTTGCCATAGATCTGATCTGTTTATTGTGAAAAGTTAAAATAAACACATTTGGCTTGACATATTAATAGTCAAAAGCATATGTTAAAATCAACAGGCATTTGTGAGTGGGTTTTTATTTCACTGTATTAAAGCCTAACAATAAGTATTTTATTACATGAAATTACAACTTACCTTTGTAGGGAATAATTTTGGTGTTAGTTACTGTCCCTGACAAAACATATGGGGGAAGATTCAACTTTAATAATTGTTTCTAGAATTCTTTGTTAGATGTTTTCCAGAATATTGTAATAAGGAAAGTCATTAATAATGCATGCATCCAAATATATCTAAATATACATCCACATAGATACACAGAGGGTCTTTGAGTCCCCTCTGTTCCGTCATTAGTCTGTGTGAGTGTCATTTACATTCTGCTTCCATCCATGACAGCAAACTATGTGGACCAATGGGTTGCTTGCTTACCCCCTATTTCACCTACAGTACGCCACATTCCAAGTGGCCATTTCCTCTAAACGAGGAAATCATTATGGAATGCTGTTGTTCATAGTGTATAAATAACAAAGGAGGGAGAGAGAGTTAGGGTCGAAAATGGATTCGTTCTCCCTGGGCATATACAATTAAACAAAAGGAATCCACTCCTTCAAAAAAGGTGTTTCCTACAATGGTGGGGGACACCCTGGTGTTTATTGGTACCCCTCACACACCAACAGGCCCCTTGGTGTCATGCTTCATCATTGGGGTCCTCGTACCCCTCTACGGGGTACGGCTTGCTGCTACCAGCGACTACGCGGGAGCTCTAATACAGACTATGTGTGGTGTAAGTGAGGGTTTTTTTATTTACTATGTGAGTGAAAGGTGGGGTTTATAAAGTGTGATGTTAAAAAAGTACCTGGCTCGTTGGGTAACAAAAAACTTTAATGGATCCCCGGGCTGGTACTATTAAAAAGTAGTGTGAGGAGATCTTTTATGCAAAACAATGTGCATTAGCTCCTACTGGTGTGCGTCAACATGTTTCGGTGCGGAGCACCTTCTTCAGGACTGGGGTGCACAAATCCCCACCGTACTCACGTTTCTCTACTTTTCAGCTAAGTTGTAAAAAGTGAGATAAATAGTGCAGGTATAACAATGTACCTAGTAAGTCGCTGTAGAAGTGCTGACTGGTTTGAGGTAAGACTGTTGCTCCATGAGCCTGACTTCGGGGTCTCTTGTGCCAATCTGCTACGAGGATTCTAGCGAGGAAAATGCCTACTGAATGCCCCTTCCGCCGGCTCCGATGATGATAAAAGTTGGGAAAACAGGAGTATAATAACTATTCAATTTTTCTAATCTATTTGTATCCACATTTTCCATGGAAATACAGAGAAGATGTACTGGGAAACTGTATACTGTGTCAAAGGTACTCCTACAATCATATAAAATATCCTTAAATAAATCAGCATGAACAATATAATCCAATTTCAGTGGCACTAGTAGGAGGCACTATGTAGGATCGACATAAGAAAAGAAAGACCCCTATAACAAAGGTTATAGATCAACAGATGGATTCAAAAGGGGCCAATTTAGTCAGTGTGAAATGCCAGGAATAACAATCAAGTAGGGGAGGCGGGTAGTCACAGACGCCTATAGACTGCAGGCCTGCATAGAATAATTTCCTTGTAACTTTGATCTGTAACAATTTCTATGAACCAAAGCAACATAATAGTAAACTAGAAGGGAGAAAGAAGGGAGTGGATTTGGAACTGATAAGTAAAGCTTAAGGAGAAGTTTCTTGTTATGATGCCTCCAAACACTAAAAGAAAATACTTCTATATTACATTTTGTGTGTTGCCAATAACGGCAGGATTCTAAGTCAATCTTCATGTGTAGTAGAGATTTGAAGCTTCCATCTTCACATAACCCACATCTTTGCGATTGCCATCTATGCATCTAGTTATCAGTGATTCCTGGAATATTCAATTTGTCATGTAGTATCACCAGCGGCGAGGGTGAGGTCACTAATGCTTGATTTTGTGGTCCATATTTTCTACCAGAACATTTGTAGATGTGAGCAGGACCGAATCAAATGCAATGTATAGCCACTAGGTTCAGTTCATTTCCAGCAATTTAAAATTGGAGTTTTTGTGGTGGTAAGTGCCAGTACTGCAGTAGATTGAAAAAGCAGAATTTGAGTCTTGCTTCGCATAATCTCCTGTCATGGTTTCCAGCAGATAGGTCAATTAATCACCTGAGTAGCCCATAGAGAGATGTTTTTAAGGAATCCCCTCTCTTGTTTTAAAAATGAATTTCCTCAATCAGAACACTTTCCAGAGCAATGGTTGTACGTAGTAGGGTCTGGCAAAGGACTGGCCTCTCCAGTCAGACTGCTTCCCAAGGTGACAAGTGTGCATAGTAGGGTTTGGTGAGGGACTGGATTATCTTCGTAGAGGATGACAAGTGACAGACGATGACGCTCAGATCGCTCTCCAAGGTGACAGGAATGCATATTAGGGTGCAGCGAGAGACTGCCTCTCTGGTCAGACCACTTCCC
Organism: Lissotriton vulgaris; assembly: GCF_964263255.1. Taxonomy (NCBI): domain Eukaryota; kingdom Metazoa; phylum Chordata; class Amphibia; order Caudata; family Salamandridae; genus Lissotriton; species Lissotriton vulgaris. Next base: position 1,837,467 of record NW_028241749.1, on the reverse strand, counting down.
ATGATGCTGGGCGTGGGTAGAACGGTATGGGGAGGGACTGGTTTCTCCGGTCATACCACTTCCAAAGACAACAGATTTGCCTAGCAGGTTGAGGGAAGGGACTGGCATCTCTGGCTAGACATCTTCCAAGGGAGACATGCGTGAATAGTAGGGTGTGGTGAGAGACTGGCCTCTCTGGTCAGACTACTTCCCATGGCTATGGATGTGTGTAGTAGACAATGGGAAAGAACTGGCCTCCCCAGTTAGCCTGGTTCCCATGGAGATAGGCATGCATAGTAGGGTGTGCTGAGAGACTGGCCTCTCTAGTCAGACTGCTTCCCAGGGATACAATAGTGAACAGTACTGTGTGGTGAGGGACTCCGACTTCCATGAACCCGCTTCTTAGGGCGAAAAGTGTACATAGGGGGTTTAGGGAGAGACTTGTCTTCTCTGGTCAGACCACTTCCAAGGGCAATAGTTCTTTGTAGTAGGGTGTGGTGTCACACTGGCCTCGCCGGTCAGATGACTTACCATGGCAATGGTGGTGAGTAGTAGGATTTGGCATGAGATTGACCTCTTCCAGAAGATACTTTCCCGGTCAATGGGTGTATATAGTAGGGTGTGGCAGGGGATTGGCCTCTCTGGACAGACTGCTCTCCATAGAAGAGGGCATGGCAGTAGGGTGTGGCATAGGCCTCTCATATCAGACCTCTTCCCAGGGTGACAAGCTTCCATGGTAGGTTGTGGCGTGGGAGGGAATGGATTATCTGCTAGTAGTCTCACAAGGGACAGGCATCTCTGCTCAGAACATTTCCCAAGGATACCGACATGCGCAGTATGGTGTGGCAAGGGACTGCCTTCTCTGGCCAGACCACTTCCCATGGAGATTATCATGCATAGTAGAGTGTAGTGAGGGGCTGGCCTCTCCAATCAGACCACTTCCCACAGTGATGGACGTGCATCCTATCATGTGGCAAGTGAATGACCTCTCCACTTAGACCACTACTCGGGGCAAAGGGCTTGCGTAGTGGGGAGCAGCAAGACATTGGCCTCTCCAGTCAGATCGCTTCCCATGGTAAGAAGCAGGGGTAGAAGGGTGTACTGAGGGATTGTATTCTCTGTCTAGACTACTCACATGGTGTTGGATGTGCATAGCAGGGTGTGGTGGGGACTGGTCTCTCTGGCCAGACCATTTCCAATGGTGATAAGCGTAGTAGGGTGTGGCAAGGGACTGGATTATCTGAGTTTTACATGGGACTGGTGCCTCTGCTCAGGCTGCTTGCCATGGTGATGGGTATACATATTAGGATGTGGAGAGGGACTGCCTCTGCAGTCTGACTGCTTCCCATGGTGACAGGTATGCATAGTAGGGTATGGGGAGGATCTGTCATCTCAATTTAGATCTCTTCCCATGGTGATGGCTGTGTGTAATAGAGTGTGGGAGGTAGTGACCTCTCCAGTCTGCCCACTTCCCTTGGTGATGGTGATACACAGGCTTTGTAAGTGTGGTCAGCCATCTTATGGTACGTAGTGGACATCAGTCATTATGAGATGCCGAACTATATAGTGGCTGCACCAAACCTGGTCATGTTTAGTATCAGACAAGTTGGAATCATAAGCCAACACTGATTCTGCTGCTGGAAGTATACTCTCATGTACTGGGTGTCTCCCTTGGGAACCCCCCCCCCCCCCATGTACTCCCAGTAACAGCCTTTCAGGGTTTGCCAGCAAGCTTATGCTGATGCTGACCACAGACACAATTCTACCCTCCTGTTGCTAAGCTGAGCTCAAGCATGGGAAGTTAGAACAAGAATTAGTGTATTAGACTGGGACGGGGGCAGCACCACCAAACTGCTTTAAAGGGCACATTTGGTGCCCTCCTTTCATACTCCGGTTTTAGCCAGGTCAGGAACCCTTGGTTACTTCTCTGGCATGAGACTGGACCAAGGACAAGGTAGTTTCCTCCCCTCTGTTCAGCCTCTCCTCTAGGAGGGTCTCTCGAGTCATTCCAACCCTTTACCTATGGTACTTAAAAGCTTCTCTTTGGTTGGGTGGGTTCTTAGATGCATTGTGGAACCAGACTCAACTCTGTTCTTCTTTCAACTGGACACTTGGACTTCATTGGACTTCAACTGGAACCAAGACTGCACCTAGGAAGACTCCTGGTCTCACTGTTTGTCAAGTCATCTGTGTTGTCTGTGCTTCATACAGGATCTCCAAAAGACTTGGGGGCCTCAAGGACACAGAGGAAATCTCCCCGGGCATGAAGGAGACACTCCCCTGCATCTGCAGGAAGAGCAACAAAGCTGACTAGTCTGCAGCTCCCGGCTTCCCACAGACATCCCTAGAATCAGCAACACAGGTGGTGGTTGTGTACCTCCCTAGAGGCCTGAACTGTGTTTTCTGCCATTTGGAGGACAGTATCCCTCGTCACGGCTTCTGGGAACAAACCCCGTGCTCCACATTGACTTGCCGTTGCCAAGGTGTATTGGCTCTGCACTCCAAAGATCTTAGGTTACAAGAAGCTCCAGGTCCAGCAAATCACGTCATGAAAACAGAGTCCTCCCTGCATCTACTGTGTCGTGGGCCTCTGACTTTAGTGAGTTTCTCGAGGTTCTCTTGCCACTCCTGTGCCTCTGGCCTGTGGGTCCTTCTGAGGGTCTTCTCTTGCTTCAGGCTCCCCTGCTTGCTCGGGGCCTGCTCTGACTCTCCTGCACTTGGTGAGTCCCTTGGACCTTGCTGGTACCAACAACAGCATTTCTTCACTTTCCTTGTCATTTGTGGCTACCAAGGCTTTTTGGTGCTTCTGCCGGACACTGACCACCTAGACACTGACATCCAATGTGGGGCAGCTCGTGCATGGCTCCTGGTCTTCCTCAGCATCGCCTGGTCCTCACAGCTGCAGTGACAAAGTCACTGTTGTCTCTTCTGAACCTCAACACCGGTGGGCATTGTGCTTCCGTGCCTACTGGTCACCTCTGATTGGCCTATACTCTGACCCCTTTACTTGCCAGTTCTTCAATTCCAGAATCAACCCTTGGATTCCATCAGACTCCTTCATGGTCTTCTCCAGAGGAATCTTCTTCAAAGTCTCCCATTGTCATCTACAGCAGGTTACAATGTCACTTCACCACTATGCACCCAGCTTCTCTGGTGCCGGGGCATTCATTAGTGGCTCTCCATCCTTCTGTCTTCCAAATGGTTTCTTCAGGGTCCTCAGGGAAGAGTCCTTCTCCTTTATAACTGCAACTGCTGCTTCCCCATTGACTTCTATTGGGCACGCTGCTGTGCTTCCACTCTGCATACTGCCTCCGTGGGGTTCCTGGGTACTTACCTTTTGTGGTTTATTGTTTCTTCGGCTCCTCTGAATCTTCTGTTCAAAGTCCCATTCTCCTTTGCAGTTCACATTCCACTTTCCGAATACATGGTTTGGTCTCCTTCTGGAGACCAGTGTATATGTATGCTACTTACCTGATTATTTTAATGTATTCTGGTGTATTGTTTTGCTATCTTTGGGTAGGAGATACAACAGTGTGTTAGTGATTGTGTTGTGTAATAAATAGACTTATTTTTTATATAAACACTGTGTGGATCTTTTTCATGTAACTTATGCTATTGAATTAAGTTAGTAAAACAAGCTACTTTACACTCCTTCAATATAAGCCTGAAGGCTGCTCTCCACAGTTACAACTTTGAGAGATTTCTATGGTTATCAAGTACCACTAAAATCACCATAAGGGTTGTCTGGATTAGTGCATGGTGCATCACTTAAATAAGTGTGCACCATATACTAAGCCAGCCTCCTACATTGGTGTGCAGTGGTTGGGAGTAAAGACTGCACAAGTTTTACCATTTAATCAAGGTGAAGGTTACATGAAACCCATCACTGGCTAGTCACATATAAAACACTGTGATTAAGTAAGTTCTACTGACTTTTTGGATTGGTAGTTGAGGGTCTAGCACTACCCTTTCTCCAATCTTTAGAAGTTTATTTTCACTAGGGAAGGTAGGTCCAACTACACCTAGTACAATTTCTTTAGTTGGTGAGGCCAGTGGTGCTCAACCCTCTATAAACAGTGGTCTTAAGTTCCATGAACTCAGGACCCTGACTGCATCTATAAAACTCCAGACAGGTAGCAACCCAAACGAAGAGCAGCTCTTAGAAATGCTCCCGCAGGATGACCTCCAGACTCCTGATAGGTCAGAAGTGCATGATAGTTTGGATATGGGTGGTGTTGCTCCAGAAGAAGAGTCAGGGGTGTCTTACCCCAGTGACCCCAGAGATGCCAGTCCCCAGCATGACTAGGAGTAATCTGAAGACCCCCTCACTGTGAACTCAAATCCCCCCAGGGATTATTACTGAAGGTACAGATGAAAGCCTTAGGGGTAGGACCCCTTTATTCCTCCTGGGATGGTTCAAAGAGTCAATGGGAGGTCCAGGTCCTCTTCAGTTAATTCAGCCTTCTCTAACACTTCCATAGGGACCTCCATCTCTAGAAAAAGGGAGGAATCCTTAGAAATGTAATACCATCTGCTCAAACCTGAGAGATTCACACACAGAATTAAAAAGGAACAGTTGGCCCTAGACAAGAGGACCCTAGTCATTCAGACGGCTAGGAAGAATTTGGGATTAGAATCCCATGGTAGCAGTACTAATTACCCTAGAGTTGGGGAACACTCCTTTGACACTAGGCACTTGAGCAGGATAGTCCCTCCTTACCAGGAGGGTGATGACATCCACAAGTTTGTTACTGCTTTAGAGAGGGCCTGTAAAGTTCATAAGGTTCCTCAGGGGCAGTGGGCAACTATCCTGTGGCATTCCTTTGATAACAAAGGTAGAGACAAACTGTTGTCTGTAAAGGAAGAAGATGCAAACAATTGCATAGTCTTGAAGAGTGCCCTCATAGATGGGGTTGGTTTAACCACTAAGCAATACAGGGTTAAGTTTTAGGAAAACAGAGAAGGCACACCCTAAGGACTGGGTAGATTTTGTAGACAGTGTTATTAAGGCTCTGAAAGGCTGGCTTCATGGAAGTATGTGTATGATTATGAAGCACAGTAAAATGTACTAGTAAGGGAGCACATTCTTAATAACTGTCAAAATCAGCAACTGCACCAGTACCTGTTAGACTCAATCAATCAATCAATCAATCAATCAAGACATTTGTAGAGCACACTACTTACCCGGAGGGTCTCAAGGCGCTTGGGGGGGGGGGGGGGGTGCTGCTACTGCTCGAACAGCCAGGTCTTGAGCTTCTTCCTGAAGGAGAGGTGGTCTTGGGTCAGGCGCAGGTCGGTCGGGAGGGAGTTCCAGGTCTTGGCGGCCAGGTAGGAGAAGGACCTTCCTCCTGTTGTCGTTCTTCGGATGCGGGGGACGGCGGCGAGGGCGTGACTGGCTGATCGGAGATGGCGCTTGGGAGCGTAGAAGTTGATGCGGTTGTTGAGGTAGCTCGGGCCTTGATCGTGTAGGGCTTTGTGTGCGTGGGTGAGGAGACGGAAGGAGATTCTTTTGTTGACGGGGAGCCAATGCAGGTTTCTCAGATGTCCAAAGATGTGGCTGTGTCGTGGGATGTCGAGGATGAGTCTGGCTGAGGTGTTCTGGATCCGCTGGAGTCTCTTCTGGAGCTTGGCGGTGGTTCCGGCGTAGAGGGTGTTGCCGTAGTCCAGTCGGCTGGTGACGAGGGCCTGGGTGACCGTCTTCCTGGTCTCGGTGGGGATCCACCGGTAGATCTTCCGTAGCATGCGCAGGATGTTGAAGCACGACGAGGAGACGGCGTTGACTTGTCTGATCATGGAGAGGGAGGAGTCCAGGATGAAGCCCAGGTTGCGTGCGTGGTCTGTCGGTTTGGGTGCGGTGCCCAGGGCGGGGGGCCACCAGGAGTCGTCCCAGGCGGAGGGCGAGGAGCCCAGGATGAGGACTTCCTTCTTGTCTGAGTTCAGTTTCAGGCGGCTGGTCGTCATCCACTCGGCTACGTTTTTCATCCCTTCATGAAGGTCGGCTCTGGCAGCGGCGGGGTCGTTGGTCAGGGAGAGGATCCGCTGGGTGTCATCAGCGTAGGAGATGCTGTTGAGGTTGTGTTGGCGTGCGATGGCCGCGAGGGGGCTCATGTAGACGTTGAAGAGGGTGGGGCTCAGCGAGGATCCTTGAGGGACGCCGCAGATGACTTCGGTGGCCTCTGACTTGTACGGTGGTAGACGGACTCTCTGTGTTCTTCCGTCGAGGAAGGAGATGATCCATTCCAGTGCCTTCTCCTGGATTCCGACGTTGCTGAGGCGCTGCACTAGGGTGCGGTGGCAGACAGTTTTGAAAGCGGCGGAGAGGTCTAGGAGGATGAGGGCCGCTGTTTCCCCGTTGTCCATCAGGGCTCGGATGTCATCGGTGGCAGCGATGAGGGCGGTCTCGGTACTATGGTTGGCTCGGAAGCCAGACTGTGAGCGGTCGAGGGATCCATTCATCTCGAGGAAGGCGGCCAGCTGTTTGTTGACGGTCTTCTCGATGACTTTGGCTGGAAACGGGAGGAGCGAGATGGGGCGGTAATTCTTGAGTTCGGTGGGGTCCGCTGTAGGTTTCTTGAGTAGGGCGCTGAGTTCGGCGTGCTTCCAACTCTCCGGGAAGGTGGCGGTGTCGAAGGAGGTGTTGATGATGTCCCGCAGGTGGGGTGCAATGACAGCGTCGGCCTTGTTGAAGACGTGGTGAGGGCAGGGGTCGGTTGGAGATGCGGAGTGGATGGAGTTCATCATGCGGACGGTGTCTTCGGTGCTGATCGGAGTCCAGGCGCGGAGGGTGGTGGTGGGGGGCAGTGGTTCGATCGTGGCGTGCGTCGGTTGAGTGCTGAAGCTGTTGTGTATGTCCGCAATCTTGTTGTGGAAGTAGGAGGCGAGGGAGTTGCAGAGGTCTTGCGATGGGGTGATGTTGTTGTTTCCGGCGTTGTGGTTGGAGAGCTCTTTCACGATGTTGAATAGTTCCTTGCAGTTGTGTGCGTTGTTGTCCAGCCGGTCCTTGAATGCAGTTTTCTTGGTGGCGCGGATCAGTTGGTGGTGCTTCCGGGTGGCAAGCTTGAGGGTGGTCATGTTGTCCGGTGTTGGTTCCCTTCTCCAGGCTTTCTCGAGGGCTCGGCAGTTCTTCTTGGAGCTCTTGAGTTCGTCGGTGAACCATGGGGCCTTCTTGCTGCCGGGTCTGCTGGGCAGGGTCCTCAGTGGGGCGAGTTCGTCCGCGCAGTTGCTGATCCACTTCGTGAGGTTGTCGGCGGCCTGGCTGGGGTTCGCTGAGCTGGCGGGAGGGTGCTGGCTCAAGGATGCGGCGAGCTGGTCGGCTGTGATCTTGTTCCAGCTTCTTCGAGCAACCTGTTGCTGGTGGTGGTGGATCGTCGTTCTTTTGAAGGTGAAGTGGACGCAGCTGTGGTCCGTCCAGTGGAGTCCGGTGGCGTGGCTGAAGGCGATGTCTTTGCTGGATGAGAAGACGGCGTCGAGTGTGTGTCCGGCGAGGTGGGTGGGGGTGGACACCAGCTGCTTGAGACCGAGGTTGTCGAGGTTGTCGAGCAGGGTGATGGTGTTGCGGTCGTTGTTGTTCTCCAGGTGGAAGTTGATGTCCCCCAGGAGGATGTAGTCAGCGGAGGGGAGGGCATGCGGGCTGATGAAGTCGGCGATGTCCTCGCTAAATTGTGTGCGTGGTCCCGGGGGTCGGTAGATCAGGGTGCCTCTAAGGGTGGTTTTGGGGTCCGTGTGGATCTGGAAGTGCAGGTGTTCGGCGGTTGTCAGGGTGTCGTCGGTGTGGGTCTTGATGTGGATGGTGTCCCTGTAGATGATGGCGGTGCCTCCTCCAGTCTGGTTGTCGCGGTCTCTTCGGGTGATCTTGTAGCCCTCTGGGATGGCGATGGCGATGTCGGGCGCTGAGGAGTCGTTCATCCAGGTTTCCGTGAGGAAGGCGACGTCAGGAGCTGTGGTGTCGAGGAGGTTCCAGAGTTCGATGGCATGTCTGTGGACGGAGCGGGTGTTGAGGAGGATGCACTTCAGGTGGTTGCTGCTGGTGTTCGGCTTGGCGGGTGCTGGTGCGGGGCAGGTCCGGATGCAGGTGAACTTGCAGGCGTGGCAGCTGAAGGGTCCGTGGGTTCGTCTCGGGGTGGCTCGGTAGCATCCCGGGATTCGGCCGGTGTTGAGTGCGTTGAGGGTGGCGGCGTCGTAGGTCCGGCGGGTGGGTTGGTGTCTGCGGGACCCAGGGGTCCTGGCACTGGGCGCGGTCCAGGCGGGGATCTGACCTCTCCTCAAGAGACTCAGATCTGACCTCTCCTCAAGAGTTGGGAATGAAGGGAAACAAATGGATTCATACCAGGGGGAAACAGAAGTCTCATGGTGGTGGTGACCAGAAGAAGCACGATTCATTTAAGGCCCAATAAAAACGTGGTGTAAAGCAAAAGACAAGAAAGAGTCTTTTGAAGGTCCCCATTAATCTTCCTCTGTGGATGCATCCAAATCCTCTTCCACCAACAAAAAACCTTGGTGCTATTTGTGTGGAGAAAAAGGCCATCAGGCAAAGGATGTCAAATTGTTCTATGTCTAGCACCAGGGATGGCCCTACTAGCCCTTGTACCACTGGTGCAGAGCAGGAATATCAATGGAGAAATATCGTGGGACCTAAATATAAACAACAAAAATATACTTGACAAGAATATCGACTGACAGGTAAGTAATATCAATTACAAAAATATCTTTGTAACAATAAATATTGTTTACAAAAATATAGTTTACAAAAACATTGATTTATTAATAATGGGATGTATTTTAGTGTTTTTAATGTGAATTGTTTGTCATTTTATTACATGTTTTAGAATTTTACTAGTTATTAATTTATTTTAAGTTTAATTCTGCGTTTTTAGTTCTGTAGCGAGTTGTGGGTTTATAGGGGAATAGGGTGGGAAGTAATTGAATTATATATATTTAAATAATAATTTATAGTAGTTAATTTTGTTGTTTTAAATTAGAATATTGTGTTTTAGTTCCGTAGAGGGTTGTGGGTTTATAGGGGAATAGGGTGGGAAGTAACTTAATTATATAACATTTATTGAATAATTAATGTGTTAATTGATCAATTAATAGTTAAATAATTAGTTAATTAATTTCAATTAGTTAGTTTCATTAATTGTAGGTGTGTGTTGTGTTTATATGTGTAAATGGTGTGAAGGGTGGTAAGTTATTAAATTTTAATCGATTAGTTATTCAATATTTTTAAATTAATTGCCAAATTATTTATAATGTTTTATTAATTAGTAATTATTCATTGCAATTGTGTAATTAATTTTAGGTGTGCGTTGTGGTGTTTACATCTGTAAATGATGTGAAAGGAGGTAAATAATTACTTTGTTATTGATGAAATAATAAAAAATAATAAATGAATTGGTATTAAATAATTAGTAATTATATTATTACATTTAATTGTGTAATTGTGTAATTCATTTTAGGTTTGTTTTGTGGATATTATAGTGTTTAATTATGTGTAATTAATTATGTTTCATTATCTTTGTTAATAATAATACATTTAAATATATATATTGTGTTAATATTGGAAATTATATTTAATAAAAATGTTGATGGTTTTGTTTTTAATTGTTTTGTGATCCAGCGCTTTCCCTCTCGAGTGGGAATAGTAAGTGTTACCTCTCCTCTATCCAGCGCTTTCCCTACTGTTGCCCTCACTGGAGTGGGAATAGTAATTTTTACCCCTCCTCTATCCAGCGCTTTCCCTACTGTTGCACTCACTGGAGTGGGACTAGTAATATTTACCCCTCCGCTATCCAGCGCTTTCCCTACTGTTACACTCACTGGAGTGGGAATAGTAATTTTTACCCCTACACTATCCAACTTTTTAACTACTAATGTTTTTCTTTTCTTATTAAATGTATGTATTATTTTTTTTAAATAGGTTCGTGTGTTAATTAAATATAGATTATTTTATTTTAAATTATTTATATATGTTTATTTTATTTTTATATATTTTAAAAAGTTTTAAATTATATAAAGATAGTAGTTAATGAAATGTATTTAAGTAACTATATGTATATGTACATATTCTTTTGTGTTTATATGTATTAAATTAAGTTTATTTGTTATGATTAAGGTTCAAGGTTCTTTATTTCCTGCATAGTTACTAAAAACCATTGCAATATTACCGCATAAAATCCTAAATACAAAAAGGTATGTAAAATATTTTTAACAATGGGTGTATGATTTCCACCTTTTTCATTTCCTTATTGTTAATTTTAAAAATTATGAGAGGGAATACTCAAGTTAAAACCAAATAAGACCCATTGGTCGACAGGACTTTACAGATCTAAAATCAAGAATAATTGTAAACATGTTATATGTCCTTATAAAACTTGATGCAATAGTTACAGTCTCGTGTTCCTTTGGACCAACCATGAAATTCTTTTTACTGGTCGCTGCGTTTCATTTGTTCAGATTTACTCCACTCGTTGCGAGGATTTTCCCTTACATCCTGGCTGTTTGTCCTTGTATGATCTAGATTGGGACATGATCCTTTCACTGCAGTGCCCGTGCCTGGTTCAGTGTTCGTTGTTTTTAAAAAAAATTTGATCAGCAACCATAAGGAATTTTACCAGTCTGCAGTTTAGTTGTGTATTTTCTGGGTTTAAACAGGCTAGCACCGCTTGTCTCCTGGTGCAGATGCCTTTCTGTTTATGGGGTGCTTTGGGAAACTGTTGCCAAGCTCTTTGCAGATCCTTGCATAAACCCCGGGTGCATAAACCCCGGGTGCTTGCCGCAGGGCTGTGGAACTCGCTCCCGGTGCACATCCGAGCTTTGAATAACCTGTCCACCTTCAGGCGTGCCATTAAAACTTTTTTGTTTCCTGTTCTTGAGTAGTCGTTCCCCCTTTCTTCCTTCTTCCTGCGTGTTATGTTGTAGTATCTGTCTAAGCGCCAGGACGCCCCTTTGCTGGGGCAGCTGTGCGCTGTATAAATAATGTTAACATAACATAACATAACATAAACACATCAGGTGTAGTATGTCACCTTGTTTGGCTTTGCATAGCCTGCACGGCTCGTGAATTAGTGACCTTAGCCATAGAAGAAAATGCTGGGCGCACGGAAACTATGCCTCAAAAATTTCATTTTTATAGACCTTGGGTAGCCATGTCTAAAAAATGGTTGTGGGGCCAGTGATTTATAGGAGTTGAGAGTCATCCAGGTGTGCGATCTGTTTGAGAACCTTGCTTTGCCCTCCACAAGAGAAATTTGTTTTAAGATTTTCCAGACAAGTTTTTTGAAATTGTGATAGCCAATTTGCGCATCCCAGAGTTCTGTGAGTTTGGTAGACTCTAAGTCTAGCTGAAAATAGCTTCTGGCTTGGGAATGCTCCCTATGCTTTATATCCCGCCACAACAGATTGTTTAGCATGTTTGTGGGGGTATTTCTGGCCCGGTGCAGGCAGATGATGTAAGCACCATACCTAGCTAGATCTTGCCGTAGGAGGCCAAACACCAGCCTTATTTGAGCAGGTGATGTGTAGGACGGAAGGCTGAACATAATTCTATAGGCTTTGACCTGCGTATTGTCCAACTCGTTAGCATCCCTTCCCCGCATTGCCTCACTGCCATAAGCAATTGAGGATACTAGTTTAGCCTGGACTACTTTCAAAAGCGGAGTCAGGGTCAGCCCCATCAGTTTATTTGCGAGATTTTTCATCGTTAGGGCAATCAGTAAATCTTTTCTTTGCACTTCCTCTTTTTGGTGCCGGATCGACCCTTCCTTGTCAAATATAACTCCAAGGTACTTGTATTCCTGAGCTGGATCGAGTTTTGTGCCGCCAAGGAACCAATTTCGCTGGAGGTTCTTTTTGTTGTTTATTGTCATTGTCCGTGACTTGCTCAAATGTATTTTTAGGTTATTTGCTGTGGCGTAGTTCTGCATTTCCGTCAGTAGATGCTGGAGACCAACTCAGGTGTGACTGAGTAGAACTACGTCATCTGCGTACATAAGGTTAGACAATGTTTTCCCTCCTAACCTCGGCGAGTGTGAGTTACAGGCCTTTAGCGCCTTTGGATGGTCAGCCTTATATAAGTTAAACAGGGTTGGTGCAAGCACACATCCCTGTTTGAGTCCCTTTGTTGTTGGAACTTTCGAGGAGTTGTGGGTACTGCCAGCTAATTTCACCTGCACCCAAGTGTCTGTGTACAGAATTATCAGCATGTTTAGAGTAGACTGTGGTAAACTCCGTTGAGCCAATTTCCCCCACAGTCTCTCCCTCTCCACGTTATCGAAAGCAGCGCTAAAGTCGATATGACATAAGTATAAAGGTAGTTTTGATGCTTTAGCTGCATCGATAATTAATGAGATTGTGAGGATGTTTGTGGAGATGCTGGCCATTTTGCGGAAACCAGTCTGGTTCAGCGGTATTATCGAGTTCGACTCCGCCCAATTTGTCAGCTCCTCTAGTATAGTGCCCGCAAAGTATTTTGCTTCATTGTCTATCAGAGGTACAAGGCGAAAGTTGATGGGTTCCGACTTGTCCCCTTTTTTATGAATTGCCACTATTGTTGAGCCCTTCCATGAATCCGGTATTCTGTTTAGCCGCCTGAATTCCAGAAATAGAAGTTGTAGGATTTTGGCCCAGTTTTCAGTCTTAGCTTTGAACTGGGCTGGTGGAATTCCGTTCGGTTCCGGAGCCCCTTCCTTCCTCCCCTTGACAATCTGCTTTTTATTTACGAGAGGCAAACAGCAATTATCTGTACCTGATGGGCTATTTTCTTTGTGTGTCTGCTTCCACTCCCTCATCTCCGTTTTACTAGCTCCAGCTGATTCTTCAAATTTCCTGTTATTGGCCATTTGAGTTCCAGCACTGTTTGTTTGAATATTAAAGTGTGTAAAAAGGTATGTTACCCAATTAGCTTCCGCAATATTTGATCCAATACCCTTATGGCGTGGATGGATAATCCCATTCACCATTCTCCAGAAGCGGGCACTGTTGTTGCTGTTTGTGTCATATAGCAGTTTTGCCCAAAGTATCATCTCGCGCTAACTGTTGATGTTCCATTTAAGACTTTTTAATTTAGCCCTTTGTTCATTCAAGGAGGCTTGTTCAGTGGCATTCTCTGGGAGTCTTCTCAGCCTGTGCAGACTTGCATTTATTGATTTTTTGAGAAGTTTCAGCTGTAAACTTTGTTCCTTTGAAATTTTATTAATTACACAAGCTTTCTTGGAGTTATTTTTTGTAGAAGAAGTTTCTGCATAACGATCTAGTAGCTTGGCATTGAACTGTCCCCAGTGATCTATTTGGTCTTCTGAGCTGAAAACTGGTGAACTAAAGAGTTTGATTGCTGCTTCGCCCTTAGAATTTATATTGTTTGTTGTGCATTTGATCCTTTTTAAGTTGGAGGTAGAGATCGACCCCACAGTTGCGTCCATGCTGTTTTGTCTTGATGAAGTTGCAATTATTTGGAATTCTTGGGGGCGATGGTCGCTATCACCCTTATCACCCATTCTGTTCCCAGATATATATGGGAAGAAAGCCAGACTTAGAAAGGTATAGTCCAGTATAGAACTTGTTGTAGGGGAGTAATAAGAGGCAACTGGTGGAGTGTCATCCAGAAATCTTCAGTTTAAATCTTGGAGGATTAAGTGTTCTAAATCCGCAAGTAGGCAGCTATTGCAGTGCTTCTTCTTGCTGTGTGGTGGTTGACTTTGTGTGGGAATATTATAAATTTCATTTTGTATTGGTACCTCCTCTCTATGTGACGAGCCTATAAGATATTGGTTTAGGTCGCCTGTCAGAATGAAGATCAGGTTTTCCATCACTGTAGCATACTTTGCTGCCTGTTCAGCAAGTGCTGTTGAATCTTTCACTTTGCGTTTAGGATGGACATATGAATTGATTAGGCACACCTCCATTTCTTTGTCCTCTAGAAGGATTGTAATTGTGGCTGCTATTGTTGTATTTGACAGCGAAACCATACGGGTTGTTAAAGGTATGCTTGCGGTTAGGACCTAGATTGCCATCCCCCCGGAGCAGTGGCCGTATCAGCCCATCCTTATAGCTGGAGTAGTTAAGCAGGTATAGCCTTCAATGTGCTGAGGAGCCAGGAGCCAGGTCTCCTGTAGGAGAATTATATCAAAAGTTGTTACATAATGCAGAAAGTCTGGGTCGTCTATTTTAGTTGCCAAGCCATTTATATTCCACGAGCAAAGTCTGAGAAGAGGCTCCTTCATTCGGCTGTGGCTTCTGTCTTGCCTATAACATCAAGGCACCTCTGTTTGTGAGGTGATTGTGCGTGATATTGCTTCCTTGTTTGAACCTTGGTTTGCTCTAGCAGCTCCCCATGGAACTTTTTCGTGTCGGTCCCTGTTGCTGCTGTCACTGTGTTGGCGAGATCTTCCCCGTGCTAAGTACACAATTCAGGTGTACTTGGTGTGTTTTTGGTACTGGGCTTGGCTTGCTTAGTAGTGGCAATGGGTAGGCTGGTTTTTGAAAGGGGGCGATATTTATGCCCCAGCTGTGAAATTTACCCAGTTCTGCTAGAATTGCCTCTGCAGTTTTACTTGTGGTCCATGTTGTTTTGTGGCTTCTGGACATTGAGGGTTGATGGTTTGTATAAACTCTATAGAGAGTAAATCTGTTGTCCTTATACCAGCAAGATAAGGTATTGACGCCGTTAATCTTAAGATGTTACCTCGATTTAGTGTGTCCTGATAACCCTTGGAGGTATATAAAGTGTAAAAAAAAAATTAACCACATCTTCCTGGTGGCTGATTTGTTTCGCCTGCTGCTGTATATTCATTTTGGCCGACGGTTCAGATTTGGATATATTGCTAATTGTATCTTTGGACTGTGTTTCAGCTTTGTTACTTAGGGTTTCAGTGATGGAGTTTCTAGGAGTGAACTTCTGTTTTCTCAACACGGGGAGATTTGTTTGGATTCTTGCCCCCCGTACTGTGCCCATTCACCCGGGAACTTACACCTGGAGCTGCCATTAGTCATTAGGAAGGGCCCTTTGGATTCTTTTAACGAAGGCTCCTGGTTTGGCCCGACTGACTTGTCTGTCATTCCACAAGTTTCATGTCTGGGCCCGTTCTTTGTGCTCATGATGATGTTTTTGTGGTTGCTGTTAACTAGCTTTTGGGCCTCAGTGTTGGACTCTTCTCCCCTTCGTTCTAGTGGGTGTGCAGCATTGTTAGGTGGAAACCTTATCTCTCCTGAGTTTCCTGACATTGAGTTAACTGCGTGTTATGCCCACTATCCAGGTTTGTAGCTGAAACATTGGTAGTGCAAATTAGTTTTGTTTCTTCTTAAGGTTCGATAGTGGCCCTAGATGCAGCTCTTTGACCGTTTTCCACCCTCATATCCCCTTCCGCCCCAGTTGCAGAAATCTGATTTAGGGTCTTCTCTTGGTCCTGGGAATGATTGGAGATGCTTAGAGACGGTTGTACTTGTTTTGCATAGCTTTTATCAACTGGGTTATTATCGCAATTGTTGGCTGGGTCTGAGAAGATGGGGAAGTAACCGGTTGCTTTTGTTTGGGACTTTTGGTTGCGCCCCTTCCTTTTTAATTGACGACGTTGTTTAACATTGAGTTTTGGTGATCTTCCATTTCTGGGACTACCCTTTACCTCAGTGACCGCCTTGAAGTTTCCTCTGTGCAGATTGCTGGTTATTTGATCGGTAGTTGTTCCCACCGATCTGTTGAAATTGTCCTGGCACTTTGTTGTTCTTCCTGCTGTGACGCTTTTAGTATCCGTTACCAGGCTGCTTAGATTTTAGGGCAGGGTAGACAGTTAATCAATGACCTGGTCGCAGTTACATCTAAAATGGGAGCTAGATTGTGCTGTTGTTAATAGACCATTCAAATTACCCAATTTTTTGTCGATACCGGCAGTAAAAACTGCCAGTGTATTCAGTAAAGTTAGTTGGCTTTCCATCTTGACAGATTGAAATTGCAATGTATTAACAGCCAGTTGTATTGTATTTAATAGGGAAGCCCAAACATCTGCATTTTGTTCATTTGTTTGCGCAGTCTTTTCTGCTCCCTTTTTAGTTTGTTCTGTGAGGAGTGCATACACAGGAAGTTCGGTGATGGAGTAAACCCTTCGTTCCTGTTCCTGTTCGTTGTTAGGAGAATAGGTTGCGAGCATATCCTCCCATTCTTGTGTATTCAGGTAAGACATAAACACCCTCCCTACTTCTTTCTTGTTTGGTTCCGATGTCCATACTCCAGCTCTTGTTCCTCCGTTTTGTGTAAGATGACACCCTTGGTCAGGGGGCGGTGTATTTATGGGTAATTTAATGTTTGGTAAATTCGATCTTTTAGTGGAGGAGTAGTAGCTTCTGGACAAGGTGTTATTTCTGGGACTGGAGTTGATTACGCTTATTTGCTCAGCGTCTGTTTTCCTTAAATGCTTCTTTAATGTCACTTTCTGCCTTTGTTTTTTTGGTGTCCCAGTCCTCGCCCCTAGCATCTGATTGTGGAAGTGGTGTAGAGGTTTCTTGTAGCCTGTAATCGGCAGTGGAAATCTCCTGAGGATTACACTGTTGTTTGATTTTTGTTGGGGAAAATCCTAATCTGCTGGGTGCGCCCGCAAGAGGTGTAGTTTCTGGCAGTTGCACCCTTGGCTGTTGTAGCATGGTCTGTGGATGCTGAATTAGTTGCTCCGGTGCGCTGCTTTCGTCGTTGGAGTCTTTAGGCTCTGCACTTGGAATAAGAGCTTGTGCCTGCATTGGTAACAGTGGAGATTGCAGAACTTTTAAAGTTGCAGTACTTGGAAAAATGGCTGCCCCTGGGTCCCTAAGGAAGTTGAAATTCATATAGATCTTTGGTTCACTGGAGCTTGTACCTCCACTGAATCCCGTCCGTGCTGTAGTCTCACTCATTGCTGATATGTTGTTGCTAGTTTTGGTTCAGCACTTTGCTGACTTTTCTTTTTTGCCTTTTCTACACCTTGTCTTGGGTGGCAAAGCCTCTCTGATTCTGCTGGATCTCATCTAGCCTGTATGCAGCGGGTCAGCTGTTCCGCAGCCACTTTAGCTTGGCCTCAGTCATCTGCCTCAGTCTTTTACTGGTTGTCGTACCCCGGAGCCCTGACTGAGGCGTTTGGTGTAAGTAATGTGATGGGATGTGCTGAAAGGTTAATCTATGTCCAGAGCGCAAAACTCCCCCTTTTCAAGCGGTATACAGTGGAGGGTCTATGGTCTAAGGCCAAGAAAGGGGGGGGGGGGGGTTAGGGTGGATTGGTCCGTCGGGTAGAGCTAGCTCAGCCCACCCAACCCTTCCCTTTTCCACACTCACCGCTTAAACTTGGTTCGCTACCCTGGTCTGCCTGGGTTTGACTAGGATTTCCTGCGTTTCTCGCTGGCCTGATGCTATTCGCGCTACTCAGCGAAGTCGTCGCAAATCTTCCTCGGAGTTTACAGTTAGTGTTGATTGGCAGGTCTGCGTTCTGCAGACTTCAGGTGCTCCGCTCCGTTCATTGCTTCACCACTCACAGCCTCACCGTAGCATGCATGCCGCTCTCTCCAATCGCCAGCAAAACCAGGACTGGATACATCATTGACCCACGATGCGGCAGCTGCAAATGATGATGGATGAGCTCCTGCTGCTGTGGGTGTCTCACACAGCTCCTACTGCCTCTGGTGAAACTCTGGTGAGACTGGCGGGACTCTCAGCGAGAGTCACAGCCCCTGCGCGGATGCTCATGAGCGCACTTAGGGGTGTCTCATGCGGCACCTGCCACTGCCGCTGAGGAAGCTTGGGAGGTGCTGGGGCGCAGTGGGAGACTTGCGGCTCACAAACACTTAACGGTTGCAAAAAGCTTGCTTCTCTGGCCCTTTGATTCAGCTTTTCAGTTCCCTGCAGTGCGGCTGCAGGGGGGGCCACACACAGGAGGTCTTGCTAGCATTAACTCTGCTTTCCCACCCACGGTGCGTCACACAGCGGTAAACAACCAAGGAGCCGCACCACACCAAACCGCAGCCTCGCAGCCTTGATCATCAGCGGTCTGCGGTCTTGAGCAAACAGCGGACTGGACTCTCAGGAACGACTCTCTGACAATGGTATGATTAGTTAAAATGTATATGAAATGTAATTTATTTTGTTAATACTATTAATATTATTTAATAAATTTAATTTAGGTTGTTATTTTTTAGAGTCGATATTTTTCACATCTATATTTTCTACATCAGTATTTTTGAGTCGATATTATTGAACTTACCTGTTTAAATTTCATGGAGTTGATATTTTGTAATCGATATTTTTACATAGATATTTTTTTATCTATATTTTTGAAATCGATATTTAAACATGGAACCGTACCACTATTAGCACATCTAACAATAGCACTGGTAGTGCCCCAAGAGTTTAGTTGGGTTAACCTTGGTTACTGAAGTGAGTTCTGGTATAGTAAGGACACCCGCTCAGGCTGTTTTAGGTCGCGATGGTAGCATGGAGCTTGCCACCTTATTTGTAAGTCCCACTATGGTGGGCAAATACAGATAACGGCCTTTCATCAATGATCACGAAGCTGTAGGATAAAGGGACCCATGGGGGCAGTGTCACTATGGTGACAGAGAAACTTGGGTCTCCTGAGCCAATCCTACTTGGTCAGATTTACCAAGTGACCAATGCTAGGATTGTCAGGACAGATCATTTCATGGCAGTTGTAAATCTCAGCTGAGGAGGGGTAACTGAATCAAGGAGAGTTGTGCTATCCACAGACCTACCTGTGGAGTGTCTACTGGGTAATGATTTGGAAACCTCAGCCTGGTCTGAAGAAGAGTTCAGGGCGCATGAAGAAATGATGGGAATTTTAGTCAGTGCCTTTGCCGTCACTAGGGACAAGGCCAACATATTAGGCATAGAGGGAGCCCTGGATCCTGAAATATTGGAAACATCAGTTCCCAAGAGAAGGAGCAGGAAGGGTAAAGATTTGTCCTCCTCCCAGACTTCCATTGAGAACCAGCCTCATGAGTAAGATGATCTCAGTACCTGTGAAGGAACTTTACTAGAGGAGCTTGGACCTGACAATGCAGAGCTGCTGTGAACTGGGGGACCTTCCAGGGAAGACTTGAGTCTGGAGCAGAAAGACTACCCCGCTCTTGAACAATTCAGACAACAAGCTGCTGCTGAGGAGGCAGGGAATGTCAGTGGGTCCCATAGAATTTATTGGAAGATGGGCTCCTGTTTTATGAAAGTAGAGGCCCCAAGCCTGGTGCCTCTAGGAGGATGGTCATACCTCAGACAATTATGGGGTTTTCTATTGACCCTATCACACAACATTCACCTTGCAGGACACCTTGGGCAAAGCAAGACTTGGACAGGCTTCTCCCTCACTTTCAGTGCCACGTTTTGTTTCTCGCTAACCGCAGCCAGCAAGCAGAGAGACGCAGGGAGATGCCGAAACCGTTGCGACAGAGCTAACGGCTCCCGCCCGGCTCCAGCCTCATCTCCTATATCGCCCAGCACAGCCCAGCACTGCCTAGCACTGGGCTCCCCTATCGGTGGGGCCAACGGACTGGGCTTGGTCTTTTTGCCCAGTTTTGCCCATTGTACCAGTAAGTACTGACACATCTAGCAGCGGGTCACAGGCTGAGCACAGTTACTCGGCTCGTGCAGGTACAGGAGCATGCAGCCTCTCCCTGGTTTACTGGGGGGTCAGCGCAGGAGCGTTTATTTCATTCCGGGCTGAGCAGAGCGACTGCACAGTACTTGGCCCTCCTTTATAGCCCCTTTGAAGGCCCTGCCTGAAGCCTGAGGCTACTAGCAATGGAAATTGACCCTCACCTGCAAGAGGGCGTGCAGCAGTCCTCCATCCTCTGAGCTGCCTTATGGCAGACGGGAGCTAAGGCAGGACAGAGCCTCTACTGAGAACTGTATGCAGAAGTGTGCACTAGAGTGCAGCTACCAACTGACAGCTAGCCGTTCAGCCTGCCCGTCAGTCTCAGGGACAGAGGTGAGCGTGCATTTGCGAGCAAGTGTGAGTGCAGACCTTCACTAGTGAGGCTGCAAAGTGTGTACACAGTGTTCTGGGGAGGCAGCCTGAATAAGCTCGGGTGCGGCTTGTGGATCACCTGATAGCCCTGCTCTTCTTCATGCACCTCTCACAGCTTTTCAGCTCCCAACAACTAGCAGTAGCAGTTTTCAACTTTGCCGACTCCCATCAGTATCTGCCAGCACAGTAATTTCATCTTTTCTGACATAAGTCATCAAGTCTTCCGGAGTCTACAAGTGCCTATCATTATGCCACAATGCCAAAGCTAATCTTTCTTTCACCCCAGTTGCCTTGCTGTCCTGTAGGGCTAAACTTTCACACTGGGGACAAGAGTAAGCAAGCATGCTAGCAAGCAAAGCAAAATCATCACAATAAGCAAAAGAATACGTATATACAAGAAAAACCGCAGTTGGCAAAAAAAAGCAACTAGACTAAATTTAAGGTGGCACAGCCTAGTTCAATCTGAAAGCAGATACGACAACAGGAAGGGGCCATGATGTCGGGTAAAGTGAGAAAGACCCGAATAAGAACGAGGATACATTAAAAAACTACTAAAAAAAAATAAAAAGGAAAAATAAGAGCGAAAGCAGGGACAATGGCTCTCCTGGCTTTGACTCTGATAGTCACCTAAAAACATGTGAAAAACTCGAAGGAGTGAGCGACATACAGCTGGTCAATAAGATCTCTTGCCCCTCTAGCAATATGTCACTCAATGACACAACATACAATGGTGTACAATGCCTGGAGAAGAAAAACACACCAGCAGATACAGAAACAGGAGCAGTAGGAGCTGTAGCTCACTCGAAGTTGGGCTTGGAAGTGCAAGACCTAATAAATATTAGAGGTCACCCCTTAGGAGAAATCCATGTTATTTTCAGCCCAAAATATCCACAAAATGTTCCTTCTTGAAAGGCCCAGGAACAACAATTTTCTCTAAAAGTGGTACTATAAAAGGGCTCCAAACTCCACTTCAGCCACGGAGATTCGATTTTACCTTGCAGCCCCCAATCAAACCACTCGACTCACCAACTTACTCAAATGAAAAACTCTGCAACAATATCAGTGGAAATATTAGCACCAATCTTAGTACTACTCGACAAAACTTTGAAGCAACGTTAAAAGTTGACGATAAGAACAGGCCAGGCAAAGATGCAGAACATGGTAGTGGTAATCAGGATGCTCAAAAAAGGCATGACGGGAATGATCAAACGCAGGAGCCGCAGGATCGCCCAATGGGCAGACAGTATAATGTTCAAAACTCTCTGCAGTTGTTGAAACCTGCCAAGCCTGCAACTGGGAACAAGATGGAGACAGTTAAACTCTAACCCGATCTAGCAAGGGCAGTCAACAGCTGGCTCAGACCCCAAGCTCCAACAAGTTCCCTCCCGGGCAGCGGAGAGTCACCTTGCAGCTGAAACTTCAAAATCACGACAACAAGGAAGACCAGACACTGGGCTAGACTTTAAGCTCCATCTCGCCCTCTTCCCGGAAGTAGCTCAGCAGGTGGAACAAAATGTAAGAGACCAAATATCACAATCAAAAAACAGCTCTCCTCTACAACTGCCAATTACTAGAAGAATTAATGGCCTGGACAATCTCAAGCATACTTTGGGAAACTTCTTCGTCAGGAATCTACCGTCTTCTTACAAAGATTTCCAAACTCCAAATGGCGACATGTCATTTTTTGCCTCCCAAGATTGGGAGGAACTTGTCGCCTCGTACGGTAATGACTCTGAAGCTCCCCCAAATATTTTGCAGTCTCAGAGTAGCGAAGTAGGATACACAAACAAAGGCTCAATTTGGGCAACAATGCTAAGTACCATCAAACATTTGGCTACTGCGCTTCAATATCAATCACACAAACTGGACCTTCAGCTCACAGTTCTCCAAAGCCTGGCTTATTTGACCTCAGAGAATGACAGAAAACTAGCGGACCTGAATGGACTAATAAAACGAGGTCAAGAAGCAGCCTTCAAAGCCCAAACAATGCAACAAGGATGCTCATGCGCTCCTATAGTGGACAAATTACTCACACTACCATCAATACTAGGTGAGCTACTATCCGTCCTGAAATCAACAGCTAAAACTCATATCTCCACAAGTAGAAATCCATCAACGGAGGGAAAAACAAAATCAGTACCCCAACTCATGGAGACGACATTAGCAAATAACGATCACCTATCAGATGGAAGCAAGCACTATAACGGGCGTACCCGACAAAAACATACCACTAAAGAAAACCAGCCAGAAAGGAAGAAAGAGGAAGCTAACCTTCCTGGCCCAATCTGCTGACAACCAGTTCCAGTCATTTTCAGCTGAACCTGACCCTATTGTCTAGGGCATTCTAAGCTCCCCAGATCCAGTCAAGGAAGAAACAACAGTTTGCCCGACTACAAGTTCCATCATTCCACAGGAGCCACCGGGGGCCGCCACCAATTAACAAAAGTCAACAATACACAGGAATTGACTCATGAAACAACAAGGAGGCTGTCAATCAGCGACTTAACCCAAAGCTCCCTTACTCAGGGTAACAATCAGGAGAGTGCCCAATCTAGAACAGCGCCGATCATACCACCACAAGTTTTTAGTGTACCCTCCGAAGGAGCTCAAACTTTAAGCTTGAAGTTGGGTAATGATCCGCAGGACAGCCATAAAATGTCACCGCAACCACTGACGATATTTCTTGAGCAAAGATACAATATGCAAGACAAAATTTTGACATCAACCGATCTAGTGCCAACTCTTCAAAATAGTGCAAATAGTGGAATAAACAACACCAATAATGCTCAACCAAGGTCTCATGCCTATTCAGCAAATTATAGCGACGTATTCCGGTCTCAGAATCAGGAACCACCAAAGGGAGAGGATACAGATACCATCATATTCTTCCCAGAGTACAAATCACGACGTCGAGTGGACATATTAAACAGAGAAAATGTACTACGATTTATTCGGAGGGGACAAAACCAAAGATAGTGCCTCCTGGGCAGAGTGAATATTAAATTTGATAAATACTGACTTTAAGAACACTCGCCTGGCACTTTGCAGCTTTCAGCATAGAAATAAAACCTGATCTAGATCTTGGATCCGCAGCTGGCACAATTCACAAATTCTCTTCCCTCTGGGTGTTTTATCCCAGACACCAGTGACATCTCTTAGCGGCAGAAAATAAAATATCAGTAGGAGTATTAGCATTCTAATCCCGTAAGGGATATTCCAAGTTAAATAAGGCAGTGGTTTATTCCCCAAAGCACTCCCTCTAACCGCCTTACCACTGGACCTGGACTGGCTTAAGTCAGCATCTCTCGCCAAACTGATAGGGGAACTAGACATCTTTAAAAGTTGTTTCAGTACAGATTTAGACATAGGAAAAGCAGAATTCAAACTAAGACCGAATGTATCATTTGCACATACAAAGAAACTAAAAAATGTTGATAGTTCTTTTAGCATGCCAAACATTTCTATTCTCAGGGCAGCCCTAAGTGTACCCTACTTCCCCAAAAAGAGGGAGTTACCCCACATGAGAACTTGCTGCCAGGGATAAGGTGTAGAATGGGAGTAATCCAAATTCAAGGCGCAGTACGTGTGGGGCATCCAAAGAGTTTAAATTGCAAATTTGACACAGGATTCGTCCTTCCGTCGTATCGAAAGAAAGCCAATAATTCATGTCCAGTACCTCGGCAACATATATTAATGAGGGAGGCATTTTGACCTTAAAACAGATAAACCATGGCCAAAATGGTGTCTCCCACAAGTTTTATAGAATCTGTTTACTGCACTTGCCTGGGAGACAGCTTTAATAACACAGTGTTTAATATGCTTTAAATCTCGGACAGTTTTAGAAAAAACCTTCCCTAGATATAGATACGAGTCAACCAGTTCCAATTTTTCAGAACTAAGCATCCATCTTAGTCATCTCTTTATTCTAAGCCCCTTTTTACGAAAAACCCAAATCTTGCTTTTTGCTATATTATTATTCAAGAAGTGAGCCTCTGCATATTTACAAAGGGCATCCAGCCGACATTGCAGGCCAATTGGCGTTAGATCGAATATTGCAACATCATCTGGTATAACAGAGAGCCAACCAGCATTGTACCAATTTTAGGGGCATTCCCCTTACAGAATTCAGAGCGCTGGGGAGATCAGCAATATACAAAGAAAATAAAAGTGATGCTAATAGGGAACCCTGCTTAAGCCCATTATGCGTTCTAATATTACAAGATAACCCCTGCGAACCTCCCATCAGGACCTGGCACCACATGTCTGTATGCAATTCCATAATTAGACCCAAAAGTTGATATGGTACGCCAAGGAGAACATGTTTTCTCCATAGCATTTGGCAGTCCACTTTGTCGAACGCTGTGGAGAAATCAATAAAAGCTGTATACATTGCCATACCTCGGGAGAAAACCTATTTCTCTACAATTGTCTGAACAACCGCTATATTATCCAAGGTGCCATGGTTCTTTCTAAAAGCATTTTATACACACAAACCTGGTCCTACTGTACTACAGGCAATTATATTGAAGAAAACACCCCCAGCCCTGATGAAATTGCCAATGATATCCACACAGGGAATGAAACATGTTGGCTTCATATAACATAAAACGAAGCACAACGGTAGAGTGTTGGTTTCAATGGGAGTAGAAACTCAGCGCAGAATAAAGGTCTTCAAAAAGCTAGGGATTTCTAACTCCATTTTTAAAGCAGGATCACACTGAGTAGCGGTGTTGATGTCTATGGGGGTATAGGCACATGGTTAGGGTAGGGAAATACACTGTTGAGCTAACTGAATTTCCTTTTTTTCTACTTTTCATTTTGTTTATTTATGATGGGAAGGAGCCAATGATGAGAAGTGGAACACACTGACTAGAACCTGTCAGTAGTTCCCTGGTGGTTGCTCCCGTGAGGTACCTTCCCATCCACCACACATTTTTTCTTGATCTTGTTCTAATTTGATTTAACTGGATATTTCCCTTCCAGCATCCACACACGGGGTTGCACAAGCATAGCTTGAATAGAGGGAGTGTAGACATACAGTGAACGACACGCAGAGATTTTATGAGGACATTTTAAATACAGGCACACCCTGTTGCAGACTCTTTGACTGGGTGTGAGGTTAAGAATAGCCGCACCAGCGAGCCAACATGAGGTACTGTGAATATAATTGCCTGTAGTACAGTAGGATCAGGTTTGTGTGTATAAAATGTTGTGAGTGGAGGGTACCTGAGTCTGGACATATCCCTCTGTGCTCCTTTTGTGTATGGGTCTTTCTAAAAGCAGCCTGTTCCGGTGGAAGAATATTCTATTCATAAACCCATTGTTGTAGATGGCATAATATGCTTTTTGCTAATATATTTACCTGAGGCATCAAGTAGGGAAATCGGTCTAAAACTAATTGGCACTGACGGTCCTTTTTTGTACAGGGGGACTATAATGCTCCCCTTCCACAAGGGGGGGATTTTATTTATAAGAAAGCAATTTTTAAAAAGTGCCTCTAAAAAATCACATCATGCTCTGGCTCCTTTTTAATACTATAAAGCACCTCAACTCCGCGCACCTAGTAGAAGCAGTCAGGCCTCAAGGAGGGAATGCAGAAATGACGAAAAGGAGTTTGCAAACGCCAAAGGGTTCCCCTGATTTTGCTTCAACTGAGGTACAGAAGTCAGCCACCACTCAACAGGGACGGAATGTAACTTCTGAGCAATGGCCCTACAGAGAATGTATCCGCAAAAGCACGCCTCAGACGCCCATCCAGGAGTGTGATTACAGCAAATTGAAAAGGAAATAACACTGTTTGTGCTGATGGGGGGGGCAACACAGGGAGACAGGAGCACCGCAATTACTTTGTCAACTGAGAGAAGTGTACACACAGGGAGTGTAAACACCACTGTCTCACCCCCAACCTTTTCCTTCGCTGCCTCACTGCCTCACCGCTCTGGGCCCAATTTTGACCCTCAACTCCACTCAGCAGTTTTGGTAGCACTTTGGCCGTGTGCAACAGTTTCAGTCCGTGGGGCGATTGCGGCTTTCGGCCGGGTCTTTGCAATCCGTTCTCCCTCTCCTGATTACCATCAAAAGGAGTTTACCAAGGGAATCGAGAGAATCACTGCTCATTCCTTGCCGAACAGGCCATTGCTTCCCCTCCTTTCTTCTCAGTTGAGCTCCACTCTGCTGCAGCTGTACTCTCAGGCTCGCTCAATCAATCCAAGAGCTGCCATCCACTCAAAATTGCCATCTCTAAGTTGTCGAGAAGTCTACATTTGGGAGAGCGCTTTGTATAAGCATAATGAAAGAACAGTACACATTAAAATGGTGAAAAGAGAATCAACAGGAAATATCAGTCTTCGACAGAAACTTTTCTCATGGTGCTAACAGCATTATGGTAGCCCTTTTAAAATTATCTTGGTAACGTAACAAACCTAAAAGGACTAATTTACCCAAAAAGAAAATGTACCTGTCTACAATACAGGAGCTAGTCTAAAAGATTATTAGGTTAAGCCTGGGCAGCACATGCGCTGCAAGGCATGCTGTATTCGACTATGGGGATGTATGACGTAACAACTCATACATTCACAACGCATACCATCACAACGCAACTTTTACAACGCAGGATCCATTACAACACAAGCCATTACAACCTAGATGCTATTACAACGAATGCCATTACAACGTAAGTATAGGTAAGTATATAATTTAAGTAATATTAATTTAAATTTAATTTAATTGGCTGACAGTTTTGTGTCCTTTGTGACTAAACGTGGGAAGTCACTGGACGCTCTTAGTTACGATGGCAGGCATTGGAGTGTTATGCGAGATGTGGGAAGAAGCAGTCAGTCTGGTCATACGACACACTTGAGGCTGAGAAGGATGTGGGTGATAGAAACACAGATGCTGCCGTCAGGACACGCATGGGGGGGATGAAAATATTTGCATAAATGAAACAGAAACCCTTCATATTCAGCTTAATCTCTAACCATTTAGGGGTATTACCATTAAATACATACAGACGTAGTTTGATTATTTTCTCATTTGACAGCAGTGTATACTTTGATCGTTGTTTCTACCAGCTTATTAGGTTTTCTCCACATATTTCTTTCATTTTACCCTAGCAGAAAATTGACAAAACTTCCACACGCTTTCACATTTTATCCTGGAGATTTTGAGTGCCTCTGGTCATGGGTCCGGCTAAGGGGATTTTGGGGGGCAGCCGAGTCCAGAGGTCTGCCCCCTGGGCAGATTGGGAGGGAGAGGGGGTTTTGAGATGGCGACAGCCATTTTGGGAGATTGGGCTGCTTGGGGATAGCTCAAAAGCAGCCCAAATTTTGGAAGTAGCCCAAGGGGATTTAGGGGTTAACAGCGCCTGCCCAGCCACCATTTTAGGTTTGGTAACCTGGTGGCTGGGAGTGCGTTAGGAGAGGTTTTTTTTATCTAGGTTTTGGCGGTTTGTTGGAGTAGCGTGGGCGTTTTGGAGGCGTTTTCTCTTACCTGCTTTGTGGTTCTGCGATATGTCGACGGAGGATTTTCGTGTACTAGAGGCCATTCGCCTGCTCAGCGAGGCTGGGCGAATGGACCTCCTTGTGGGCCCCCAAGGTGGAGGGCGGCCGGTGCAGAGCGTGTCGGCGGGGGGGAGGCGGCCGTTCTGGCCTGCTTGCCACCCAGGAAGATGGCCAGGAGTCAGGTGAGGCTCCCCGGGCATGTGGAGGAGCCGGGCGGGTCTCTGATGGTGGGAGCGGGGGATGGTTGTGGGGTGGGGGCTCGGGGTAGGCCGCTGAGGAGAGGGCGCTCTGGGGGTGTGCTGTCGGGGCAGGCGGTGTTACCGCCCCGCCACCTCGGGGGCGGTCACGGAAGTGCGGGGGGTCTGGAGCAGAGGCCGCGCCTCCGCCTGGGACCTCTGGTGTGGGCGTTGGAGGGTTTGTACGTCAGTCCGGGCACAAACGCCGGGGAGGTGCGCAGAGCACCTTCCCCATGGTGGTGCCAGCAGCGTAGCTGAGAGAAGGTGAGAGGGCGCCGCGGAGGGGAGGCGTGAGGAGATGCTGGTGCGGGCGGGAGGGGCGGACGGTGCGGGAGGGGCGGGCAGAAAAGCTAAGGTGAAGTGGGCCCCCCGGGAGCGGAGCATTTCTCCAGAACAGTCCCCAGGGGGCCCCGGGGATGCGACAATGATCGCTCGGGGGAAGGGGGCTGGCAGCCCCCTCCCTCGAGTGCAGGCAGAGTGAAGGGAAGGAGGAGGGGGGGTGAAGCACATGAGTGGTGGGAGGGGGGTAGTGGGGGAGGGTGCGTGGGTATCTCCAAGTTGGTGGGGCGGGGGAGATGGTTGGGGCGGGGGGCAGCGACAGGAGGGTCAGGTGGCCAAAGGGTCCAAGGCAGGAGGGGGGCTGGGGGACACCAGTGGATGGGTGGTGCTTTGGGCGAGGTGATGCTGGAAAAGGCGGGGGGCTCCCCAGGTGGTGTGAGGGGGAAGGGTCTGGGGCCCAGGCGGAGCAGGAAGAGAGGGGGGGTGGTCCCCGCTGTTCATCTCAGAAGGGACGGGAGGGGACTGGAGGGCCTGGACGTTTTCGAGTCTCGGGAGGAAGGGGCCAGGGAAGCGTGGGGGCTTTGGTGGTCGGGGGACTGGTGGTCGGGAGGGAGGGGGGCTGGTGGGGAGGTTTAGGCGGGGCAGTGGGAAGGCACGGGTGGCTGGCAGGGGGGATATTGGGTCTGAGGAGGGGGGGCCGTGGTTGGGGGCTGTCATGGAGTGACGACGAGGAGGAGGTGGGACATAGGACGGGGAAGGGGGGGCGTGGGGAAGGGGGGGAGGCAGGGTGGGTCAGGGGTCAGGTGGAGTGGAGGACCCAGCACACCAGCCCGGCCATTTTTATTGCAGGTGGAAGAGCGCCGACGAGTTCCTGAATTGGCAGGGCCGAGGGCGGCCCAGCGGTGCCAATGAGAAGGGAGGGTGGAGCCTCCCATGGTGAACCTGGTACCAGCAGGGGATCCCGTCGCAGCCGGCATAAGAAGGCCCGAGGCGGGCTCGCCGACCCCAGCACCTACGGGGCACCAGCGGCCTGGGGAGTCTCAGCGATGGAGGAGCGGCGCACGTTTTCTGCCTGATGTGGCTGGAAGGGGGCAGTCGGCTCCGCCGACGGGTCGGGGGTGTGGAGCTGGTTTTGTGCAAGTGGTAGAGGACGAAGATAGCCTGGAGGAAAGCGAGTTGAGGGATGGCGAGGGCGGAGGGGGGTGCAATATTGTTGTCAATAGTGTTTTGCAGAGGTCACGGGGCCAGCGGGAGCGGATGGCCCGGACATCTCATTGGGATCCGAGAGCGGCATCGAAGGAGAGGCATACGGGAGGCCGGACAGTGGACGCATTGGTGACAGGTACGGGAGAGGCAGCCGCAGCACTTTTGGTGTCCGTGGGGGGGGGTTAGGGGTGTGTGGCTGCACAAAGGAAAGTATGTGACGGACAAGGGAATAGGGCCGGATGTGGCGCTCCAGGAGCCGGCTGGCATAGGTGCTCTGGAGGGGGTGAAAGGGGCGACCGGGGCTTCAGGCGCGGCAGCATCGGGCGATGTGGGCGCAACTGGGGAGGACGTCACTAAGCCGTAGAGTACAGAGCTAAAAATCAAGAAGCTACCGTATATGGGGGTCACCAATCCACTGGGGGCGCACTTGATGCTGGCTATGAAGGAACGGATTTGGAAGGGGGAGTACGTAGAGATTCTCAAGTTACTCCATCGGGAAGTGCGGGCAAAGGAGGGTTCGAAAGAGGAGCAGTATGAACTCCAGAAGAGGCCAAAAGTGCCCCTCACAATAGAGAATTGGACGGCGGCCTTTTTAATTTTTGCGAGCGTGTACTCCGAGAAATTCCCAGAGCGGTCGGTGTCCTTGATTAAATACATGGACATGGTCAGGAAGGCCCAGATCACGGGGGCGGTTTTGCCTGGGTGCAGTATGATGAAGAATTCAGAGCGAGGACGGCCTGGGACCCGAAGGCAAAATGGGGTGAACTGGACACGGATCTTTGGAAACAAACGATGGGGTTGGCAGGGTCCGGGAAGACCATTTCAACAGCGAACGGCCTGCCTATAATTTACCAGCCCTTTCAGGGCAGCCGCACCGGAGGAAGGGTGGGAGCAGGGGCGAAAAGCCAGTCCGGCACAGCAGGCCCTTGTTGGGACTACAACAAAGGTTTGTGTACACAGGAGCACTGCTGGTTCCGGCATGAGTGTTCCGGCTGCGGCAAGTATGGACACCCCCTGGCAAGGTGCTGGGATGCGGCGGGCACATACAGAGGGGGGCAGTGAGGAGCAGCAGGTGGTCAGCAAGCGAATCCCCAGCCGACGGCAGGGACGGGCAGAGGTGATAAGGGTCCTGGGTCCAAGGGCTCTTGCGCCGGTTAGGGTAGATCGGGTAGTGGCGGCGCTACGCCATTACCCTGATGCGGGGCCGCCAATCTTTTACTGGCAGGGTTCCAGGATGGGTTTCGCTTGGGGTACGAGGGACCCAAGCGGCGAAGGTGGGCCGACGACTTGAAGTCTGCCAGGGACCACCCGGAAGTGGTGCGGAACAAACTGGAGAAGGAGGTTTCCGAGGGCCGCATGACAGGTCCTTTTGAGGATTGGCCTTTAGATGAGCTCATTGTCTCCCCAATAGGGGTTGTGCCAAAGAAAGAGAGAGGACAGTTTGGGCTGATACAGCACTTGTCCTGGCCAGAGGGGGCTCAGTGAACGATTTCATTGACGAGCAGGAGACTACGGTCTCATATTCCTCTGTTGATGCGGCCATGGCCTTGGTGGTGGCGGCGGGCGCAACGGCAAGGATGGCAAAGTGCGATATCAAGTCGGCTTTCCGGCTGCTCCCAGTCCGTCCAGACGACTGGGCCTTACTGGGAATTCAGTTTGACGGCCGCTGGTACGTGGACAAAGCATTGCCGATGGGCTGCTCGATGTCATGCGCACTTTGGAAAGCTTCAGTACGTTCCTGCAGTGGCTGTTTACAGAACGGACGGGTCACCAAGGTGTTACACACTACTTGGATGAATTTTTTCTTGTTGGCTCCCCCGGTTCTGCGGACTGCTAGGAGGCACTGGACAGGTTCAAAGAGCTCATGGGGGAGCTGGGGGTGCCGCTGGCACCGGAGAAAACAGTGGGGCCAAACACGGCGCTGTCCTTTTTAGGGATCGAACTGGACTCGGTGGCAATGGAGGCCCGGTTACCAGCGGATAAGAAGCAGTACTTGCTGGAGCTGCTGGAAGGAATGTTGGCACGACCCAAGGTGACGATTTTTGGAAGTTCAAGTGTTGCTGGGCCACCTCAATTTCGCGTGCAGAGTGGTGCGCGTGGGGAGGACTTTTTGTAGGAGGCTGGCCAGGGCCTTGGCGGGCTGGCACCCGCCGCATCACCACGTCCAGCTCCCTGCGGGAGTCAAAGAGGATTTACGGATGTGGCGTTTTTTCTTGCGGCATTTCAATGGAATTCCTATACAGCTGAAGGAGGCGCTGGTGTGGGAAGTGCAGATCTTCTCGGATGCGGGGGGTAGCGTCGGGTTCGGACTGTACTTGCAGGGGCGGTGGTGCGCGAAGAAGTGGCCCCCGGAGTGGGCGGGGGGGCAGGAGTATCGCTTTCCTAGAGCTTTTTCCCTTGGTGGTGGTGGTGGCGGTGGCGTTGTGGGGGGAATTGCTGGCGCACAGGAAGGTAACTTTTCGCGTAGACAGCATGGGGGTGGTGGAGGTGCTCAATCAGCAGTCAGCGAGAGATGTACAGGTGTTGAAGCTGCTGCGTGTGTTTGTGCTGGAGTGCTTGTACTTTGACATTGCTTTCCGCTCGGTGCATGTGCCCGGGGTCGACAATGACATTGCGGATGCTTTGTCTCGTTTGCAGTGGGGGAAATTCCATGGCTTAGCCAAGGATGCAGACCGGGAGCCGACCAGCATCCCCCCTCAGATGTGGTACATAGGCAACACCGGATGTTGCAGCTGGTTCTAGGGTCCTTGGCGGTATCGATGAAGGTGACGTACTTGACTGCTTGGGGGGATTTCTTGGCGTCCGGGGCGCGGAGGCGGGACGTGACAAGGGAAAGGCAGGAGGATGTGGTACAATTCATTTTGGATTTGATTGACAAGGGTCTCTCGCGGGTTACGATTGCAGGCAAACTGGTGGGAATAGCCTTCATGGGCAAGTTGCTGTGGGGGTATGCGCCGTTGGTGGAGGAACTCAGGTTTTGCATGTTGGAGGGGTGGGCCAGAGGATGCGGGAGGGGGTGCAGGGTCCGCCAGCCGTTGTCGCCGGGGTTGCTGGTCATCGATGCTTTGCCGGGCGTGTGTTTCTCCGCTGGGGAGGCTTGTTTGTTTGCGACCCTGATGTCATGGATGTTTGCGGGTGCCTTTAGGGTTTCTGAGTTGCTGGGGGTGAGGAAGGATGTGGGGTTGCTATGGACGGAGGTGTCGTTCGGGATGAGAGAGGTCAGCGTTGGATTGAGGGGAGCGAAAATGGATCAGAGGGGTGTAGGCCGTTCGGTTTCCCTGTCGGCAGATGCGTCAGAAGGAGGGTGCCCGGTGAGGTGGGGCTTGCGACTGAGAGCGTCAGGAGAGTCCGATGGGGCAGTTTTTCGACACACGGACGGCCGTCAGGTGTCGGCGGCTCAGCTCTTGGCGGTTTTGCGTAAGGCATTGAGGAGGCTGGGGCTGGATGGGAAGCGCTTTGGGACACATTCTTTCAGAATCGGGGCAGCGTCGGAGGCTCATCGGCAGGGGCAGGGGCGAGGGGACATCATGCGGTTGGGCAGGTGATCGTCGGACTACTATCGGCGATACATTCGGGAAGCGCACAGCGTTTGAAGCGCGCAGTGAATATGGGGGACGCGGTATTTACTCTTTGTTTCTTTCTTAGGTTCTGTTGCGGGTCCCCTCGCCAGAGGCATGGCGGTCTGGATCGTGGGGCATTCTTTTGTTAGGAGGTCCCAGGTGCAGGCACAATCCAGTTATTTTGGCAACAAAATGGGATTCAATCCGAATGTTTTTTCTCTTGTTTGGAAAGGAAATTGGGGCATGTTGTGGCGGGAACTGGTATCCACTCTCAATTCCATGGTAGTGGCGGGTAGGTGTCTGGATGTTCTGATGTTGCACTTGGGAAAAAACAACATGGTGAGGGACACTGGACTGGTGCTGATGAGGGCCATGAGGAGGACTCTGGGGAGATTAAAAGGAGGTGGTCAGGATGTATGGTGGTGTGGACAGAGTTTGTGCCGCGTCGGGTGTGGAGGGGCGCGGTGCATCCTCAGGCGATTGACAAGGCACGGAGGAAGGTTAATGTTGAGATGGTGAGGTTCTGTAGGCACCTGGGTTTCTCTAGGATATGGCATTAGGACATAAGCTACGACGCACCGGAACTGTTTAGGGGGGACGGGGTACATTTGTCCCATATGGGCATGGATCTGTACCTGCTGGAGCTGCGCGAGGTGTTGGCCCGGTTGTTGGGGGTTCGTTAGAGTCAGGATAGTTTCTGTCAGGTGTTGGGGGGAGCAGGGTGGGGGGCAGGATAGGTAGGGAGGCGGTGTAGACACCTATCCTCCCAACTTTTCCTGGGTGGCGGTGTTGGTTTTGGTAGTTTGCCAAGTTTGGCTGGAGTTTTTTGGTAGTTAGCGTAAAGCTGGGGAGTTGGTTTCAGGATCGGGGAAAGGTTTAAACAGGTTGGAGGTTTTACATTGGGGCTCGTTAGTTACAGTTGCAGGACGAAGGATAGGAGGTTAGGTTTGTGGGTCAAGAAGGTCAAAGGTTATGGGATAGGATTGGTATTATGGTATTTATGTAATGTATTTGCATTTAATGTATTGTGTTTTTGCTGGTGGGGGATGTTTTATCATGTGGGGATTGTAGGGGCGGGGGGAAGAAACCCAAGGGGTCAGGTAACTCAATGTGAAGAGAGGTTTCAGTTTTGTAAGGCGAGGAGCCAGTAAATAAAGTTTGTGATGTGCACCTGTTTCAATAAAGCGGCCTTTTATACACACAATACAGTTGTCAGTCTGGCTTGCCCCCCTCCTCCCTCCCAAGGGGTTTTTGGGGGGCAGCCGAGCCCTGAGGTCTGCCCCCCCCAGGCAGATTGGGAGGGGGAGGGGGGTTTGGAGATGGCGACGGCCATTTTGGGAGATTGGGCTGCCTGGGGATAGCCCAAAAGCAGCCCAAATTTAGAAAGTAGCCCAAGAGGATTTAGGGGTTAACGGCGCCTGGCCAGCCACCATTTTAGGTTTGGTAACCTGGTGGCTGGGAGTGCGTTAGGAGAGGTTTTTTGTCCCCGCCCACCCTCCCTGGGTTTCAGAGATTTTATTTTTGGGAGGTTTGATTGAGATTGATTAGGTTTTTTAAGGCCTTTTTGGAACAGGTGCGCAGGGGTCTTATGGATTGTAGTTGTCGCTTGGAACAGGTGCTGGCGGTGTTGGTTTTGGAAGTTGGCTAAGTTTGGCTGGAGTTTTTTGGTAGTTAGCGTAAAGCTGAGGAGTTGGTTTCAGGATCGGGGAAAGGTTTAAACAGGTTGGAGGTTTTACATTGGGGCTCGTTAGTTACTGTTGCAGGAAGAAGGATAGGAGGTTAGGATTGGGGTCAAGAAGGTCAAAGGTTATGGGATAGGATTGGGTATTATGGTATTTATGTATTGTATTTGCATTTAATGTATTGTGTTTTTGCAGGGTGGGGGATGTTGTATCATGTGGGGATCGTAGGGGCGGGGGTAAGAAACCCAAGGGGTCAGGTAACTCGATGTTTAGAGAGGTTTTAGTTTTGTAAGGCGAGGAGCCAGTAAATAAAGTTTGTGATGTGCACCTGTTTCAATAAAGCGGCTTTTACACACACAATACAGTTGTCAGTCGGGCTTGCCCCCCTCCTCCCTCCCAAAGGCGTGCAGCAGCAGCTGGGCTGTTGGGGAGGTTGGGGTGAATAAAGATAGGGCGCAAAGTGGAGGGAGTTGGCAGTTACGACTGAGGGAGAGGGGACGTGGCTTTGAGTATCAGGGGGTCCTGTTATTAACTCTGCAGCCGCATATCTTTGACTGTTGGGGGCATTGCCTTTAGCCCACTTGCTGCCTGCCTGTATTTCCGTCACTCCCGCTACTCCACAACACCGCAGCCGGTCTCCCCCAGCCGGCGCAGCTATTTCCCATCAGAGCGCGGCCGCAGTGGGGGGGGACCGTGAGGGAGTGACTGGGACCACAAGTCCAGGGAGACTTAGCGGCCGGAAGCCGCTAACGAGAAAACCGCGCCAGGAGGCGCATAAATTTGAGGATAACTCCCGGTGGAGCGGGGTCCTGGTATTAACTCTGCAGTCGCATACATTTGACTGTTGGGGGCATTGCCTTTAGCCCACTTGCTGCCTGCTATATTTCCATCACTCCCGCTACTCCACAACACCGCAGCCAGTCTCCCCCAGCCGCCGCAGTTATTTCTTATCAGAGCGCGGCAGCAGTGGGGGGGGGGGGGACCGTTAGGGAGTGACTGGGACCACAAGTCCCGGGAGCCTTAGCGGCCGGAAACCGCCAATGACAAAACCGCGCCAGGAGGCGCATAAATTTGAGGATAACTCCCCGCATCGCGGGACCACACGCGGGACGCGCCGGGAGAAGCCCGGGACAAGGGCGGGACCGTTAATGACTGTTCGCAACTGTACAAGGCTGGACTGGGCCACGTTATTAAGGTTGGCCAAATTGTACGGTTGTGTCTTTCATATATTGTGGATTATCCACTACTGTCATCCGGCACGATTAAATGACAACCAGAAATGATACTCAAAGAAAGGGGGGTGCAGGGGTCAGTATTGTGGGTACGCTGGATAATTTTTTATTTAGAGGTGCCAACGTGCTCGAAAAAGAAATTGCCATCACAGAGAAACGCTTGTCAGTGGACCCATTATCTCTGAGGCGTTCATCTATGGGGGCAATAGGCAATGCCTGCACACCACAACACGTAAGGCCACAAGCTGGGGTAAACAACCTGGTAACGAATGACGAAGGTTTCACCCCAGCTACAAGGGATATATCACTGTCGCTGGGTAGTGGCCCTATTGAGGAATCAGATGAGTCTAGTGAATCAAAGGATACCAGTGAAACTAGTGTTAGTACATCTCCCCCTGGACCAGATCTAAATCCAAAAATATTTCCAATAATAGGAAAAAAACTAAAATCATTTTTAAAAAACCCCGCCGATGGTTACTGAGAATTCAATAACCTCCTGTGAGACGACATCCCGGCAACCCCAACATGAACACCGCCCTTCCCCGAACCTACCTCCTTCGCTACCCCCGGGACTGTATCCCCGGCCTCATAACGCCACCATAAGGACCAGGCTCGAAACGCCAACAAGAGCCCAGAGAGTCACGCCCTTCTTTTCCCCGCAGGGACCAACCAGAACACCGGGTCTGACGGACTCAAATCTCGCGGACCCCAGAAGCTCCGCCCCTGTGGCAGCGACAGCACAGGATAAAAGAGAGAACCAGGAAGTGAAAGCCGTCGGAGATTTGTGGCAGGAACCTCGGACTGGTGGTCATGAAGGAGAAGAAGCTGGAGACGGAGAGCAGACGGGCGAAGCAGACGTGTGGACCGAAGAGTGGTGGAGTCCATAGGAGGTGGCTGTAGAGCGGTCGTAACTCAACGGAGAGTTACGGCGGACCGCGTGAGTGCCTTTAACCTTACTATTGTCTGCTCGCTAGGAGTCCCATGTAAAGTCCCTGTACAATATTCCCCTTCTCTTTAGAAACACGTCCCCTGCACTGTATTATGGTTGTATAGCACCCCACTGCGTGCCCCGCCATTTCCTTCACGTCCCGACCGAACACCCTTTCTTCTTACCGCCCCGTGTTCCTTCCTCCCGATACCTTCCTTCCCTCACTGTCTCTTTCCCTCCCTTCCCCAACACATCCCGGGTGACGGTGAGCATTACAGAGTTCCTGAGACTAGGATAGGACTAACGGTCCCTTGTTTTCTCTTTTGCTCCCTGCCCTCCGTGGATCCTCCACGTCACCGGAGCCGCCGTTGGAACCCCGAAGACAGCGAGCTGCAACGAAGACCCGGAGTGGATCCCGTACCCTGAAGTCTTCCTTGTTTTCATTGTGTCCTACCTCTGTGACTATCAGCAATAAACAACCACTATAGCACACTATATACGGCCTCCTCGCCTGCTTTTCCGGCCCGCTGCACACCCTCCCTCACATCTGGTGTCAGAAGTGGGATCTGCCGGAAGCATGGAGGCCGTTGTTAGAAAGATGGCGGAATCTCAGGAACAATTCGGTAAACTGATGGAGCAGTTCCTAAAGACCGCCAAAGACGACAGGGGCCAGCTTCACGACGTCCTGAAGGGGCAAGGGACCGTCCACGAACAAACCATGGAGAAGTTAACAACGGCCCTGGGTCAGCAGAGACCACTAGCCTCCCTCCCTTCTGTGGTACTGCAGAAGTACGTCCCGGGAGAAGACCCGGACTACTTCTTCACTAACTTCGAACGACTTGCCCAAGCAGCCAATTGGCCAGTGGACCGTTGGGGTCAAT